>NC_051182.1:140998357-141226969 GCF_013339695.2 Rhipicephalus sanguineus | reverse complement strand
GAGAACCGTCCGCAAGCGACTTGCATAGCAACAATAGACCCCCCACCCCCCACCCCCCACCCCCCCCCCTCTTCGTGGTGTCGATGAGCGGTTTTCCTGAAAATCAAGGACCTGGAAGCTTCTTCCGCCATCCACGCTTCAGAAACAAAGGAGCTGATCAAAGCGAACTGCGAGTAGAATAGCTTTAGTTATTCCGGCGCGCTGCAACTCGCAAGTACAAGCGAGCATCGCACGACATCGAGTTCGAGGCAAGCCCTCCGACATCCGTTCTCTAGGGCCTAGATGCGTTAAAATCGGGTATATACGTAATGCCAAAGCGAAGAAGTACATACACGACCAATTTAGGCATGTATTTTACGATCGTGGTACAAAACTCGCTTTCTCAGGGACGAATGGCCCTGGCGATTTTCACCTTTTCAGTTGCATGCTCCCTTAGATTCATCTCCTCTCTTCCTATGCATTCGACTGTTTTATTACGCATCCTCGAATGGTCTATTGATGGTCGTCTTCCGTTTGTATATACTGCAAATGGGGATACGTGCGTTTGCACTTTCGCTGGGTACAACCATGCTAAGGCAAAACCGTGGCCTCCGAGATAGCTACGGCAACCGCGGAGGCCACGGGCAAAACAAACCTGAAGGTGGTCACGACCAACATTTCGCGATTTACTTGTATGGTGCACGTGTTCGCTAGTTAGAACCAGAACTCTGAGCCTTCAAAACGTACGTCCGCGATGCTGTGTGGTGACGACCAACTCAAATTAGAGGTTGTCATGGTGTGCGTATCACACGTCTTCAGTCTGCCTCTAGCTGCTCACTTCGTGTTACACGGAACGCACCGCGGTCAGAGCATCTGCTGAGCTTCATAGTCAAGGTTACCATGGTTTTCCATCAGGGCTACGCAAAACAACAGCAGAGCCACATTATCACACTTTCTCATCGACCGGCTGTGGAGAACGCGGGTACTTCGCTTGCCCAACACGCTCGCAACAACCCGTATCCAGCACTCTCGCCTTTCTTCTTCGTACGACAGCTGTGGAAATCGGTAAAACTGAACGTTGTTATTCAGTCTTTTACGTCCGTGGAAATTCACAACGCAACAGTAGCGTCGATTGCGGCGTTTCTTCGTACCGTGCGGAGCGGTGTTGTCTGCTGTTGTTTTCGCCGTCGTTCTGGCGACTGATCCAGCAAGTTCTTTATGACGGTTCGGTGGCGCGACCTACTAGCGGGGAGAAATTCACGGCTCTCGTTCTGAGTGTTAAATGCGCAAACACAGGCGATAATAAGCTCAATCGCTGTTTCGCACTCGCCAGTTGCACCTCGTCCCACAGCAAACTGTGCGAGGTAGTCGGGCTTTGTACTACCCAACACTTCTCCGACAGGTGGCGTCACGCGTCTGGAAAATTCCAGAGTCTGACGTTTATAGATTGACGAAGGACGGGTATGGCCTTCGCTGTTGCGACAGTGTTCGCGAAGTGGAGCTGGCTGTATTTGTTTCGTTTTGTTTAGTTTTGGTGGGGCAGGGGGGTTCAAGCATACCTTACGTATCTTCGTGTGTGCGTTTGTATGTGTGCTTTAAAGGGTATATATCCGCATTTAAACCTAGAAGTGTTAGCGCCGATCGCAGCCATGGCGGTGAGTGTGGAACACTTTCGCCTGGGACCGAACACAAAGGTTCGGTCCCTGTCGGCGGCAAGTTATCTTTTCGTGCAGGTTTACTTTCTTCACATATATCCCAATTATTACAAATAACATCCCCTATACTTTCCTTGGCATTATTGTCTGTTAGGTCTCAATAATATTGTGTCTACAAACAAAATCTAGCCGTTAAAAGTCATCTTCTTTCCTTTATTCGTAGCAAGGGTCTCGTTCTGGCACACTTGATTCCTTCAGGTAGTATGCGAGGGATTATTGGTCAGGTGCCAGCTCGTAAAGGATCACGTGCTACGTGACGCCAAAAGGCAGAAAAAAAGAGTGTTCCACACTCGCCGTCATGGCTGCGATCGCCCTGACTAACACTCCTAGGTTTAAATGCACGCATATACCCCATAAAGTGGACGGGAAAATATGGCGCCGCCGTAGCTCAGTGGTAAAGTACCGGACGCGTTATTCGAAGGTCGCAGGTTTGGTCCGCTCCGGCGGCAAGTTATCTTTTCGTCCACTTCATTTTCTTGAAATTTATATCTCGATAATTACAAATACTATGCCCTATACTTTTCTTTTGGCATTACTGCCTGTTAGTTCTGATTAATATTGCATCAAACAAACAAAAACGAGCCCTTAAAAGTCATCTGCTTCCCTTAAATCTATAGCACAGTGTGTCAAAACGTAACGTATCGTCGTGATTGGGCCAGTAAGCTATACCTTTTCCACGCCACTGTGCCCGACGTGCCAAGCAAGCCCACGATATTCACACAACTGCTGAACTTACAAGAAGACGTCGATCCACATTGTAAGACTTCGCTCGGAACCAAAACGTTTGCGGCATATCCAGCTACTCGCTGACTGCCTCGCGCGAAGTCCCCCATCCTCCCTGGCAACGTTAATGATCTACAGAAATTTTTGTCAGTGAACATGCGGGTCGCAGCCCACGACACAGCAAAAACCAAAGCTAAGGTACAAAAAGAAAGGAGCCGCATTGGTGTGCGACCCGCCCAGGCATACCGCGCATCGCAGAAGAGTCGGCATCGCGCGTGAGCACGTACCGCGCGTTGCTGCTCTAGTGGACGTAGGTAGCGTACCGTCCACGTTCTCTGCAAAGTTACGTGTGGGAGCCGGACATTTCAACGGCTGCGCGCACTCGTTAAGACACCGGAAGGACCGCCACAGAGTCACTTGATCCCTTTGCTCGAGTGGGTCTCCATGTTGTGCTCACGATTACCTTGTGACGGGCTTTTTGGCGCAGGCTCCTTTCCCAAGCGTCATCAACCCTGAATACAGGCCAAAGTGCCAGGCCGGGGGAGCGCTTGTGCCCATTTTTACAGAGACCGGTGGGTATCCGGCGGCAGCGGGATTTGAACCCGCGACCTCCCGCAGCCGAAGCGGACACTTTACCACGAGGCCACGACTGCGGTGACGGGGCACGTCGGCGATGAGGCATTTGTATCTACGCTTCCCGTCCGACGTGAATTGCGTATGAGTGTGCAAAAATGGGCGTGAGTGCACTTACAGAGAAACGGAAAAACAAAAAAGAAATACAGCAGGGTGAATAGATGCAGTCACAGAACGAATGGTGTGAATTTCTTCCATGCATGATTCACGGAATGGCCTGTGGCTCACGGCGTGAGCGCAATGCGGAGCGGTTGAATTTCGCGCGGAAAGACAGCGCCGACCTTCAGAACGCCGCTCTAGCGCACCGCCTTCTCAGTTTGGTATCCTTATTCTGCCAAGTCTCCACTTTATATACGGAAATCTGCAATTATTTTCAATGGTGTCACCATCTACCGCCGCTAATGCGAAGCACAGATTATTTTGCTGTTAGAGTGACAGATGGTGCAATATTCTGTTCTTTTCTTTTATTTATTTTTATTTTTTATAGAGAAAGGTGGTGGGAGCGTGACAATGAGCACTAACATTTGACGTCAGACATACGTCTGTCGCTCTAGTGAACGAAAGAATCTTATGCGTGTTTAATCATTGCGTGGGTTTATCGAGATACCACCAACCTATTGTAACCCATAACAGCTCTTAATTTCTCTTCTGGGCGTTTTAATATCAAAGAATGCGGCCTTCATCTGCCACTCTTCTGACATCGCGGTCGATGTCACGTCCATTAATCCTACCATATGATCGGTAAAGCAAGAATAATTAGGGTAAGCAAGTTTGGTTTGCACGTGCGTGTCAGGTAGCGCAGTTATCCCTTTTGTGTCAAAATGTGTACGTCGAAGTCGCCGAATAGTATAAAGGGTTTATGCTTCTTGGCACTTTAAATTGCTTCGTCGCAAATATGATTCAGATAAGTCTACTGCAGGGTTGCCACTGACGTTCGAGTAAATGTCGCCAAACGAAGAGCAAAAAAGTGGCCAAAAGTCGCCAAAAGTCGCCATTTTTTTACGAATGTCGCCAAAGAAGTCGCCATTCTCGATATGTGCAGCATACCTAGTAATAAAAGTTCCTACTCACGTATAGCCCCGTAGAATACAGTACCATCCAAGACCCTGAAATTATGTTGACGTTTCTCAATGCCAGTCGTTTCGCCCGCTTCACCATGGGAGTGCATAGTGCTACTTCGCCGACTAGCCGCAAGATGTGGGTGGTGGCGCAAGGGTGGATGAATGAAACGCTCATGATATCCTTCCATCCCTGTCCGCTCGTTTCAAAGGTAAAAGTGTGGTAAACCTTGGGCGAAAACCGTGAAAGCGTTGTTTGTAGACAGCTTTACATACTCTTATATGAATTAAAAGTATTAAAAGGTTTATTGAAGGTAACACGACAGAATTCTTACAGGAACCGATCATTAGTGAGTCTTACACCTTTTCAGTGTGAACTAATATGATACGGGACGCCACTGACCCTTTCTTATAGTCACCTATATCTACACGCGGCAATCTGATGCGTTATTAATGATCAGGTAGACAGTGTAATACGTTACATAGCAATTGTTTTCATTGCACACGCTCACCGAGAACAGTGGAAAATGCCGCAATAAATATTTTTTTATTGCACGAATAGCCGCGTATCCGCCTCTCTTCGCTATTCCAAAACAGTCTTTACGAGCTGAATGGGGGGTACTGCAACAGTGAATAAGTCACCAAGCTATTCAGAACAGTTGGTGCTTTGGCGGAAGACATGGTCGAAACAGGCGGCCAACCCGTCGTCTAGCACCTTCAGAAGCGAAACTTTACAGAAGCTTAAAGCACCTAAAGCCATAAACTTATAGACAAACACTGCCCCCTTGCGGTTTGCAAGGCAGTCCGCTGACTTACATTTTGCTAGAATGTCGCTGGGGGACTTTCGAGTACCTCCTGCATCTAGATGAATTGAGGAGATACACAGGAGTTACAGGACGGACATACCGAATGACGCGTAATATACACATACTACCCGTGGGTATAAACCCAAGAAAAATACAGAGAGTGTTGCCGATCAATCGTTGGGAAGACACTGAGCTTAGGTTGCATAACTCAGTGGAGACATAAGCCGAAAGTCGCCAAAAATTCGCCATGTCGCCATTCGTAATTTTAGGTAGCCACGGGCCTCTCAAATTCGCCAATTTGGCGAAAAGTAGCCACCATTGGCAACCCTGGTCTACTGCTAAACCGGATGTATCGATTTTACACGGTGAGGTGTCGTGAGCACGGACAACGAACAGCAACTGCCAAGTATAGACCCTAAGGCGCTTCGCCTCTAAAAAAAAAAAAGGAGCCTCATTGGTGTGCTACCCGCCCAGGCACACCGTGCAAGTGCACTCACACACCGTGAGTGCACTTGCAGAAAAACGCAAAAACAGAAAGACGCAGCAGGGTAAATAGATGCAATCACAGAACGAATGGCATGAATTTCTTCCATACCTGATTGACAAAATGGCCTGGGGCTCACGGCGTGAGCGCAATACGGAGCGGTCAAGTTTCGCGGCGCGGAAAGACAGTGCCTACCTTCAGTACGCCACTCTAGCGCGCTTGCTCCTCAGCCTGGTTGCGCAACAGATTAATCGTCATTCTGCACTTTATCCGCGGAAAGAGAGAGCGAAAGAATAAAACGTTTATTTGACGTTCTTGAGAAGATCGGTGAGTGGGATCCTTAGTCCGGGATCCCATTGGCGTGGGCCGCTGTCCTCCCACGTTTCACGAGGGCCTCTTGGGTCTTCGGATTCGAGCTGGACAGAGCTGCCTCCCATCCTTTTATGTTTAGTTGTGTCCTGGGTTGCGTGGGTGTGACAGACTCACAAGCAGCTTACCGAAATTTCTGAAAAGGCCACATTGGCCCCATTGCGCACCGAATCCTTACACAGCTATCGTACCCACGCTCAGAGGGAGAATGGAAACAGCTGATATATGGATACCCGGCCACTGCGGAGTTAGGGGCAATGAGCTCGCCCACGCCTCGGCCCGGGAATTACTCTTCTGGACTTCCGACGCCGGCATATTGCATCCACCCTCGGCTATGCGTATGGACCCGCCTCTCACATACACAGAAATTCTACAACACCAAAGACTCGAAAGACGGAAACTTCCGCCCCCGGGTCCAAAACTCAGTAAGGAATCGCAGGTAGCGTGGCGTCGCCTGCATGGGAGAGGGCCGGCATGTAGCCAAGCCCGGATACGTCCTGGGATACGTCCAAGATAGATCCCGATACACACGCACCCGACAATCAAACAGCCACCTTGTAGCACATGATATGGGAATCTGCGGAAATATGCGATTATTTTTAATGGCTTCGCTATCTATCGCCACTAAGGACTAAGGCAAAGCACAGATTACTTTGTTGTTAGAGCGACAGATGGCGCAAAAATGCTGTTCTCTTTCATTTAATTTTTTTTGTTACCGTCGAAGGCGCATCGCGTTCACACGCGTCTTTCAATGCGCCGTTTTTCAATAGCTGATGCTGTCTCGACCGTGTACTTGTCGACGATCGGCCGTTTTCTGATATCGCAGTCTGATCTTTTATCGAGCTCACTTGTCATAAACACTGACACATTGCATTGCTGCTGGGATATGAACGCATCACCGTCGTTGTTGCCTGTCGCATCCTTACGTATTAGTTTTCTTTCTTTCTTTCTTTCCTTCTTTCTTTCTTCTTTCTTTCTTTCTTTCTTTCTTTCTTTCTTTCTTTCTTTCTTTCTTTCTTTCTTTCTTTCTTTTCCACGCGCTTGGCAGCGCAGCAGTTCATTTGTTGCTACAGGCAAATGGAAAATAAATCTGTGCTTCGCATTAGTGGCGGTAGATGGCGACACCATTGAAAATAATTGCAGATTTCCGTATAAATCCCTTTGGTGGAGTTCTCAGGCGCCGGAGTGTAAGCAAAAACTTGGATTTGTTGTTGGCCGATTTTGACGACTTGCAATTTTATGTACCTGCCTGCCCTATCCAGGGACGGGGTGCTGATCAGCGCCGTATAGTTCGTAGGGTGTAACCGGAGCTGGTCTTCGGTGACGACTTTGGACATAACGGGAAGAATCCTGAGCACCGAGGAAATCACAGCTACGTCTGTCCTGGAGGCGGAAGAGGCCGCCATCGCCATGGGAACGGTTATCTATGGGACGCTCTTCATCGTGTCTGACTCCATGTCAGCGATTAGAAACTTTAGGTCAGGACAAGTGAGCGAAACCGCGGCAAAAGAACTCCAAGAGCCAGCGGTGAGCATTAGGCTTCTCTGGGTCCCCAGCCATGAGGGAACCCGGCAACGAAGCTGCCCACCTCGCGGCCCGCGCAAATACAAAGCGGCAGAAAGAAGTGCAGCTTCATCCGGCAAACCCTGAAGAGGCATCAACAAGTTCTGGAGATCGCCTCCGTCGACAAAGAGAGGAGCGTCAAATCTATCCTCCATGTGGAGGCCTAAAAAGACACCAGGCCGTGGCCTTGCGCAGAGTTCAAACGCGCAGTGTGCTCAGCCTCAGGAGACTGGCGGCCATCCTGAGGGATGACAGCGTCTCGTCGTGTACGTATTGCGGCCTAGCTCAGGCGGGACAGGACCACATTCTATGGGGATGCGACCGCCACCCGCCCCCTAAAGAGCTCCTGGAACTGCCCCCTCACCCGAAGAGTGGGAAAAAAACATTGCGATGTCCAGAGCAGGCCACTCAGTCCAGGCTGGCGGAATGGACGGCGACCGCCGCGGCCCCTTGGGCCGCGACCTAGCATCCCCCCATGTCCTGGCTTCCTTTCCCCCCTCCCCTACTACTCAATAAAGTTGTTTCCTCCTCCTTTCCGTATATAAAGTGCATGACTTGGCAGAATGAAGATTAATCCGTTGCGCAACCAGGCTGATAAGCCGGTGCGCTAGAGCGGCGTTCTGAAGGTCGACTTTGTTTTATCCGCGCGAAATTTGACCGCTCCGCATCGCGCTCACGCCGTGAGCCACAGGCCATTCCGTCAATCATGCATGGAAGAAGTTCACGCCATTCGTTAAGTGACTGCATCTATTTACCCTGCTGTATTTTTTTTTTTGTTCTTGCGTTTTTCTGTAAGTGCACTCACGCCCAGTTTTACACACTCATACGCAATTCACGTAGGACGGGAAGCGTAGATATAAATGGCTCTTTGTCGACCTGCCCCGTCACCGCAGTCGTGGCCTCGTGGTAAAGTGTCCGCTTCGGCTGCGGGAGGTCGCGGGTTCAAATCCCGCTGCCGCCGGATACCCACCGGTCTCTGTAAAATTGGGCACAAGCGCTCCCCCGGCCTGGCACTTTGGCTTGTATTCAGGGTTGATGAGGCTTGGGAAAGGAGCCTGCGCCAGAAAGCCCGTCACAAGGCGATTGTGAGCACAACATGGAGACCCACTCGAGCAAAGGGATCGAGTACCTCTGTGGCGGTCTATCTGTTGTCTTAACGAGTGCGCGCAGCCGTTGAAATGTCCGGCTCCCACACGCAACTTTGCAGAGAACGTGGACGGTGCGCTACGTACGTCCACTAGAGCAGCATGGACGTGGTACCTGCTCACGCGCGATGCCGACTCTTCTGCGATGCGCGGTGTGCCTGGGCGGGTCGCACACCAATGCGGCTCCTTTCTTTTTGTACTTTGGCTTTGTTTTTTGCTGTTTCGTGGGCTGCGACCCGCATGTTCACTGGCAAAAATTTCTGTAGATCCCTAACGTTGCCAGGGGGATGGGGGACTTCGCGCGAGGCAGTCAGCGAATAGCTGGATATGCCGCATCATTTTGGTTTCGAGCGAAGTCTTACAATGTGGATCGACGTCTTCTTGTAAGTTCAGCAGTTGTGTGAATATCGTGGGCTTGCTTGGCACGTCGGGCACAGTGGCGTGGAAAGGGTATGGCTTATTGGCCCACTCACGATGGTACGTTACGTTTTGACACACTGTGCTATAGAATTAAGGAAAGAAGATGACTTTCAAGGGCTCGTTTGTGTTTGTTAGACACAATATTAATCAGGACTAACAGACAATAATGCCAAGGAATGTATAGGGGATGGTATTTGTAATAATCGGGATATAAATATGATGAAAATAAAGTGGAAGAAAAGATAACTTGGCGTCTGAAGGGACCAAACCTGCGACCTTCGAATAACGCGTCCGGTGCTCTACCACTGAGCTACGGCGGCGCCATCCTCCCGTCCACTTTATGGGGTATATACGTGCATTTAAACCTAGAAGTGTTAGTCAGGGTGATCGCAGCCATGGCGGCGAGTGTGGAACACTCTTTTTTCTGCCTTGTGGTGTCATGTAGCACATGATCTTTTACGAGATCGCATCTGACCAATAATCCCTCGCATACTACCTGAAGAATCAAGTGTGCCAGAACGAGACCCTTGCTTTGAATGAAGAAAAGAAGATTAGTTTTAAGGGCTACATTGTGTTTGTTAGACATAGTATTAATGAGAACTAACAGACAATACTGCCGAGGAAAGTAAAGGGTATGGTACTTGTAACAATTGTGATATATGTGAAGAAAGTAAAGTGGACGAAAATATAACTTGCTGCCGACAGGAACCTGGCGAGTAGCTGGGTATGCCGTATCGTTTTGGCTTCTAGCCAAGTCTTACGATGCGGGTCGACGTCTTGCAAGTTCAGCAGTTGTGCCAATATCCTGGGCTTGCCTGGCACGTCAGACACAGTGGCGTGTAAAGGGTACAGCTTTCTGTACCAGTCAGTTTTTTCGAAACGAACTGTTAACGGCGTTGGTTGGCGTATCCCTCGAGGTACGAGGAACGTACTATCTGATTGAGTCGTACAATTAGCTACATATATTAAATTATTACACGATTTTAACACGATTATAACATGATTTTACACGAATTTTAAGAAAAGGGGCACGAAATAACACGGCACACAAGAAAAGATGGACACTGGACATAGCGCGTCGTCGTGTGTCTATCTTTTCTTGTGTGCCGTGTTATTCCGCGCCCCCTTTTAATTATGAGCCAACATCAACTCGGCCAACTTTTTATTATACTGAATTTACTACAAATAGCCATCACGACGGTAAGTTACGCTTTCACACCCTGAGCTATAGAATTGCATAGCGTACAATTATGGGCGAAGGCAGGATTTGGTCTTGGGGGTGCACACCCGTGATGTATTACGCCAGGGCTGTCAATATCGTAACGACTTGGTGGTTTAAAGACAGCCACCTATTACAAAAGGCACACACATTACTGCGCGTATTCCCTTAAGACCACGTAGTGGGTGCATCGCAACTTCGAAAATGTTTCTCGCGCATTGTTCCCGGTTTAAAGCATGCTACCCATTACATAAGGCACACAACTTAGTGCGCGCAATCTCTTAAACACTCGTAGTGTTCGAAGTGCGCACTAGGGGTAGGATATCGCTATCGCGTTCAACTCCTTAAGGCGAAGCTTAAGCGTCATTTTGAATATCATTATTATCGCCGAAACCACACTTACTTTCGAAAAAAAGACAATGTGGTTTCGGCTTCGTTATGCGTGCATGGGGTATGGAAAACTTGCTGTAACTTGCAAACTAATGATGATAAGATGATAATTTTTGTTGCAACATATTTTTGAATGTTTGGGCGTGCACAAAAAAATAAAAAGCTAAAGCTAGACCTCACGAAAAAAATTCCACTTTTGAAGGTGGCCTACCACCTGAAGTGGCCTGGATTTTTTGTAAATCCCGATTTTTATGGCCACATGAGTCTTCAAGATTTTAGGATGTGTCATTGTTCTATAGTTGCTACAAAAATATTTCTTTGTGTTCTTTAGTGTGTTCTTGTTTTTAATTTATTTTACCACGGTATGTGAGTGCTGTAGATATTACTGATTTATCATGACTCGCCCTTGTAAATGCTTTGGTCATAAAGGTACCTGTATAAAAGAATTTTAAAAAATCTATGCATGCAACCTCGACTCGGAGGAGCATTACAAACTCCGCCACAATAGTGTGACGTCAGTGATCACCTGCTGCAGTTGTAGACATGGGCGTCGGCATGGAGGTACTGTCCAATGTCCTGCCGTCGGCCGTCGTTGTAGTACACTATGCAATTCAAAAGCGTGCGTAGGATGTCAAAGTGTAGAGTACCGTCGTGTTCGCTATCCCTTTTATAATAATGTAGTAATATATTACGCATGCTCTTGTATTACTCGATAAGATGACCCAGTGTTGCTTTTACCAGCGGGAATACGCCAACAAACACCGCTAAGAATTCGCTACGATAAAACTGACGTCTTTCCTGTAACGTGAGTGCCGAAGTCACGAGGCACGGTAAGATGTATATACCCTTTACCCACTGGTAAGCCCACGATATTAACACGGCTACTGAACTTGCACGAGGCGTTGATCCACGTCGTAACACTTGGCTCTAAATAATAATAATAATAATAATAATAATAATAATAATAATAATAATAATAATAATAATAATAATAATAATAATAATAATAATAATAATAATAATAATATAATAATAATAATAATAATAATAATAATAATAATAATAATAATAATAAAGTAATAATAATAAGAGAAACGCGCCAAGAATGTGGTGACGGTGAAGCGTATTAGAGTGTAAAATAGGGTGCGCTTTCAAGATCGTGAACATTTCCCATTCTCCCGATGAAGAAGCCACCCAACGTGCTGACGCAAGAAAGAGGATGTCGTCGATGAGCCAACCGCGACGTTCGCGCAAGGGAGGTCGAAGCTAAGCGCCAACGAAGGGAAGACTTGGAAAAACATAGAAGTACGATATAGACGTCAGACAGTGCCCATGCGGCGCTGCGAAAAACACCGCCACCAGCGCCCTCATCGCAGCCCTGGCGCTAATTGGGTTGTACAAAGAGAACCGTCCGCAAGCGAATGTGCATAGGCCACAATAGAACCCCCCCCCCCCACCCCCCCCCCCCCCTCTTTCGTTGGTGTCGAGGAGCGGTTTCCTGAAAATCAAGGACCTGGAAGCTTCTTCCGCCAATCCACGCTTCAGAAACAAAGGAAGCTGATCAAAGCGAACTGCGAGTAGAATAGTTTTAGTTATTCCGGCGCGCTGCAACTCGCAAGTACAAGCGAGCATCGCACGACATCGAGTTCGAGGCAAGCCCTCCGACATCCGTTCTCTAGGGCCTAGATGCGTTAAAATCGGGTATATACGTAATGCCAAAGCGAAGAAGTACATACACGACCAATTTAGGCATGGATTTTACGATCAGTGGTACAAAACTCGCTTTATCAGGGACGAATGGCCCTGACGATTTTCACCTTTTCAGTTGCATGCTCCCTTAATTCATCTCTCTCTTCCTATGCATTCGACTGTTTTATTACGCATGCTCGAATGATCTCTTGATGGTCGTCTTCCGTTTGTATATACTGCAAATGGGGATACGTGCGTTTGCACTTTCGCGGGGTACAACCATGCTAAGGCAAAACCGTGGCCTCCGAGATAGCTACGGCAACCGCGGAGGCCACGGGCAAAACAAACCTGAAGGTGGTCACGACCAACATTTCGCGATTTACTTGTATGGTGCACGTGTTCGCTAGTTAGAACCAGAACTCTGAGCCTTCAAAACGTACGTCCGCGATGCTGTGTGGTGACGACCAACTCAAATTAGAGGTTGTCATGGTGTGCGTATCACACGTCTTCAGTCTGCCTCTAGTCTCACTTCGTGTTACACGGAACGCACCGCGGTCAGAGCATCTGCTGAGCTTCATAGTCAAGGTTACCATGGTTTTCCATCAGGGCTACGCAAAACAACAGCAGAGCCACATTATCACACTTTCTCATCGACCGGCTGTGGAGAACGCGGGTACTTCGCTTGCCCAACACGCTCGCAACGACCCGTATCCAGCGCTCTCGCCTTTCTTCTTCGTACGACAGCTGTGGAAATCGGTAAAACTGAACGTTGTTATTCAGACTTTTACGTCCGTGGAAATTCACAACGCAACAGTAGCGTCGATTGCGGCGTTTCTTCGTAGCGTGCGGAGCGGTCTTGTCTGCTGTTGTTTTCGCCGTCGTTCTGGCGACTGATCCAGCAAGCACTTCGTGACGGTTCGGTGGCGCGTCCTACTAGCGGGGAGAAATTCACGGCTCTCGTTCTGAGTGTTAAATGCGCAAACACAGGCGATAATAAGCTCAATCGCTGTTTCGCACTCGCCAGTTGCACCTCGTCCCACAGCAAACTGTGCGAGGTAGTCGGGCTTTGTACTACCCAACATTTCTCCGACAGGTGGCGTCACGCGTCTTGAAAATTCCAGAGTCCGACGTTTATAGATTGACGAAGGACGGGTATGGCCTTCGCTGTTGCGACAGTGTTCGCGAAGTGGAGCTGGCTGTATTTGTTTCGTTTTGTTTAGTTTTGGTGGGGCAGGGGGGTTCAAGCATACCTTACGTATCTTCGTGTGTGCGTTTGTATGTGTGCTTTAAAGGGTATATATCCGCATTTAAACCTAGAAGTGTTAGCGCCGATCGCAGCCATGGCGGTGAGTGTGGAACACTTTCGGCTGGGACCGAACACGCAGGTTCGGTCCCTGTCGGCGGCAAGTTATCTTTCCGTGCAGTTTACTTTCTTCACATATATCCCAATTATTACAAATAACATCCCCTATACTTTCCTTGGCATTATTGTCTGTTAGTTCTCAGTAATATTGTGTCTACAAACAAAATGTAGCCGTTAAAAGTCATCTTCTTTCCTTTATTCGTAGCAAGGGTCTCGTTCTGGCACACTTGATTCCTTCAGGTAGTATGCGAGGGATTATTGGTCAGCTGCCAGCTCGTAAAGGATCACGTGCTACGTGACGCCAAAAGGCAGAAAAAAAGAGTGTTCCACACTCGCCGTCATGGCTGCGATCGCCCTGACTAACACTCCTAGGTTTAAATGCACGTATATACCCCATAAAGTGGACGGGAGGATATGGCGCCGCCGTAGCTCAGTGGTAAAGTACCGGACGCGTTATTCGAAGGTCGCAGGTTTGGTCCGTGCCGGCGGCAAGTTATCTTTTCGTCCACTTCATTTTCTTGAAATTTATATCTCGATAATTACAAATACTATGCCCTATACTTTTCTTGGCATTACTGCCTGTTAGTTCTGATTAATATTGCATCAAACAAACAAAAACGAGCCCTTAAAAGTCATCTGCTTCCCTTAAATCTATAGCACAGTGTGTCAAAACGTAACGTATCGTCGTGATTGGGCCAGTAAGCTATACCTTTTCCACGCCACTGTGCCCGACGTGCCAAGCAAGCCCACGATATTCACACAACTGCTGAACTTACAAGAAGACGTCGATCCATATTGTAAGACTTCGCTCGGAACCAAAACGATTCGGCATATCCAGCTACTCGCTGACTGCCTCGCGCGAAGTCCCCCATCCTCCCTGGCAAAGTTAATGATCTACAGAAATTTTTGTCAGTGAACATGCGGGTCGCAGCCCACGACACAGCAAAAACCAAAGCTAAGGTACAAAAAGAAAGGAGCCGCATTGGTGTGCGACCCGCCCAGGCACACCGCGCATGGGCAGAAGAGCCAAGCCTCGCGCGTGAGCACGTACCGCGCGATGCTGCTCTAGTGGACGTAGGTAGCGTACCGTCCACGTTCTCTGCAAGGTTACGTGTGGGAGCCGGACATTTCAACGGCTGCGCGCACTCGTTAAGACACCGGAAGGACCGCCACAGAGTCACTTGATCCCTTTGCTCGAGTGGGTCTCCATGTTGTGCTCACGATTACCTTGTGACGGGCTTTTTGGCGCAGGCTCCTTTCCCAAGCGTCATCAACCCTGAATACAGGCCAAAGTGCCAGGCCGGGGGAGCGCTTGTGCCCATTTTTACAGAGACCGGTGGGTATCCGGCGGCAGCGGGATTTGAACCCGCGACCTCCCGCAGCCGAAGCGGACACTTTACCACGAGGCCACGACTGCGGTGACGGGGCAGGTCGGCGATGAGGCATTTGTATCTACGCTTCCCGTCCGACGTGAATTGCGTATGAGTGTGCAAAAAAGGGCGTGAGTGCACTTACAGAGAAACGGAAAAACAAAAAAGAAATACATCAGGGTGAATAGATGCAGTCACAGAACGAATGGTGTGAATTTCTTCCATGCATGATTCACGGAATGGCCTGTGGCTCACGGCGTGAGCGCAATGCGGAGCGGTTGAATTTCGCGCGGAAAGACAGCGCCGACCTTCAGAACGCCGCTCTAGCGCACCGCCTTCTCAGCCTGGTTGCGCAACGGATTAATCCTTATTCTGCCAAGTCTGCACTTTATATACGGAATTCTGCAATTGTTTTCCATGGTGTCACCATCTACCGCCGCTAATGCGAAGCACAGATTATTTTGCTGTTAGAGTGACAGATGGCGCAAAATTGGATTCTTTTCTTTTATTTATTTTTATTTTTTATAGAGAAAGGTGGTGTGAGCGTGACAAGGAGCACTAGCATTTGACGTCATAGATACCTGTCTGTCGCTCTAGTGAACGAAAGAATCTTATGCGTGGTTAATCATTGCGTGGGTTTATCGAGATACCGCCAACCTATTGTAACCCATAACAGCTCTTAATTTCTCTTCTGGGCGTTTTAATATCAAAGAATGCGGCCTTCATCTGGCACTCTTCTGACATCGCGGTCGATGTCACGTCCATTGATCCAACCATACGATCGGAGTAAAGCAAGAATAATTAGGGTAAGCAAGTCTGGTTTGCACGTGTGTGTCAGGTAGCGCAGTTATCCCTTTTTTGTCAAAATGTGTACGTTAAAGTCGCCGAATAGTATAAAGGGTATATGCTTCTAGGCGCTTTAAATTGCTTCGTCGCAAATATGATTCAGATAAGTCTACTGCAGGGTTGCCACTGACGTTTGAGTAAATGTCGCCAAACGAAGAGCAAAAGTGGCCAAAAGTCGCCAAAAGTCGCCATTTTTTTACAAATGTCGCCAAAGAAGTCGCCATTCTCGATATGTGCAGCATACCTAGTAATAAAAGTTCCCACTCACGGTATAGCCCCGTAGAATACAGTACCATCCAAGACCCTGATATTATGTTGACGTTTCTCAATGCCAGTCGTTTCGCCCGCTTCACCATGGGAGTGCATAGTGCTACTTCGCCGACTAGCCGCAAGATGTGCGTGGTAGCGCAAGGGTGGATGAATGAAACGCTCATGATATCCTTCCATCCCTGTCCGCTCGTTTCAAAGGTAAAAGTGTGGTAAACCTTGGGCGAAAACCGTGAAAGCGTTGTTTGTAGACAGCTTTACATACCCTTATATGAATTAAAAGTATTAAAAGGTTTATTGAAGGTAACACGACAGAATTCTTACAGGAACCGATCATTAGTGAGTCTTACACCTTTTCAGTGTGAACTAATATGATACGGGACGCCACTGACCCTTTCTTATAGTCACCTATATCTACACGCGGCAAGCTGATGCGTTATTAATGATCAGGTAGACAGTGTAAAACGTTACATAGCAATTGTTTTCATTGCACACGCTCACCGAGAACAGTGGAAAATGCCGCAATAAATATTTTTTTATTGCACGAATAGCCGCGTATCCGCCTCTCTTCGCTATTCCAAAACAGTCTTTGCGAGCTGAATGGGGGGTACTGCAACAGTGAATAAGTCACCAAGCTATTCAGAACAGTTGGAGCTTTGGCGGAAGACATGGTCGAAACAGGCGGCCAACCCGTCGTCTAGCACCTTCAGAAGCGAAACTTTACAGAAGCTTAAAGCACCTAAAGCCATAAACTTATAGACAAACACTGCCCCCTTGCGGTTTGCAAGGCAGTCCGCTGACTTACATTTTGCTAGAATGTCGCTGGGGGACTTTCGAGTACCTCCTGCATCTAGATGAATTGAGGAGATACACAGGAGTTACAGGACGGACATACCGAATGACGCGTAATATACACATACTACCCGTGGGTATAAACCCAAGAAAAATACAGAGAGTGTTGCCGATCAATCGTTGGGAAGACACTGAGCTTAGGTTGCATAACTCAGTGGAGACATAAGCCGAAAGTCGCCAAAAATTCGCCATGTCGCCATTCGTAATTTTAGGTAGCCACGGGCCTCTCAAATTCGCCAATTTGGCGAAAAGTAGCCACCATTGGCAACCCTGGTCTACTGCTAAACCGGATGTATCGATTTTACACGGTGAGGTGTCGTGAGCACGGACAACGAACAGCAACGGCCAAGTATCGACCCTAAGGCGCTTCGCCTCTAAAAAAAAAAAAGGAGCCTCATTGGTGTGCTACCCGCCCAGGCACACCGTGCAAGTGCACTCACACACCGTGAGTGCACTTGCAGAAAAACGCAAAAACAGAAAGACGCAGCAGGGTAAATAGATGCAATCACAGAACGAATGGCATGAATTTCTTCAATACCTGATTGACAAAATGGCCTGGGGCTCACGGCGTGAGCGCAATACGGAGCGGCCAAGTTTCGCGGCGCGGAAAGACAGTGCCTACCTTCAGTACGCCACTCTAGCGCGCTTGCTCCTCAGCCTGGTTGCGCAACAGATTAATCGTCATTCTGCACTTTATCCGCGGAAAGAGAGAGCGAGAGAATAAAACGTTTATTTGACATTCTTGAGAAGATCGGTGAGTGGGATCCTTAGTCCGGGATCCCATTGGCGTGGGCCGCTGTCCTCCCACGTTTCACGAGGGCCTCTTGGGTCTTCGGATTCGAGCTGGACAGAGCTGCCTCCCATCCTTTTATGTTTAGTTGTGTCCTGGAATAAGGTGCGTATTTGGGCCGGTTGGTACATGTTCAACGATACGAGAAACAGCGCGACACACGGGACAGTGAAAGAGACGGACCAAGCGCTTGGTCCGTCTCTTTCACTGTCCCGTGTGTCGCGCTGTTTCTCGTATCGTTGTGTCCTGGGTTGCATGGGTGTGACAGACTCACAAGCAGCTTACCGAAATTTCTGCAAAGGCCACATTGGCCCCATTGCGCACCGAATCCTTACACAGCTATCGTACCCACGCTCAGAGGGAGAATGGAAACAGCTGATATATGGATACCCGGCCACTGCGGAGTTAGGGGCAATGAGTTCGCCCACGCCTCGGCCCGGGAATTACTCTTCTGGACTTCCGACGCCGGCATATTGCATCCACCCTCGGCTATGCGTATGGACCCGCCTCTCACATACACAGAAATTCTACAACACCAAAGACTCGAAAGACGGAAACTTCCGCCCCCGGGTCCAAAACTCAGTAAGGAATCGCAGGTAGCGTGGCGTCGCCTGCATGGGATGGGGCCGGCATGTAGCCAAGCCCGGATACGTCCTGGGATACGTCCAAGATAGATCCCGATACACACGCACCCGACAATCAAACAGCCACCTTGTAGCACATGATATGGGAATCTGCGGAAATATGCGATTATTTTTAATGGCTTCGCTATCTATCGCCACTAAGGACTAAGGCGAAGCACAGATTACTTTGTTGTTAGAGCGACAGATGGCGCAAAAATGCTGTTCTCTTTCATTTAATTTTTTTTGTTACCGTCGAAGGCGCATCGCGCTCACACGCGTCTTTCAATGCGCCGTTTTTCAATAGCTGATGCTGTCTCGACCGTGTACTTGTCGACGATCGGCCGTTTTCTGATATCGCAGTCTGATCTTTTATCGAGCTCACTTGTCATTCACACTGACACATTGCATTGCTGCTGGGATATGAACGCATCACCGTCGTTGTTGCCTGTCGCATCCTTACGTATTAGTTTTCTTTCTTTCTTTCTTCTTCTTTCTTTCTTTCTTTCTTTCTTTCTTTCTTTCTTTCTTTCTTTCTTTCTTTCTTTCTTTCTTTCTTTCTTTCTTTCTTTCTTTCTTTCTTTCTTTCTTTCTTTCTTTCTTTCTTTCTTTTCCACGCGCTTGGCAGCGCAGCAGTTCATTTGTTGCTACAGGCAAATGGAAAATAAATCTGTGCTTCGCATTAGTGGCGGTAGATGGCGACACCATTGAAAATAATTGCAGATTTCCGTATAAATCCCTTTAGTGGAGTTCTCAGGCGCCGGAGTGTAAGCAAAAACTTGGATTTGTTGTTGGCCGATTTTGACGACTTGCAATTTTATGTACCTGCCTGCCCTATCCAGGGACGGGGTGCTGATCAGCGCCGTATAGTTCGTAGGGTGTAACCGGAGCTGGTCTTCGGTGACGACTTTGGACATAACGGGAAGAATCCTGAGCACCGAGGAAATCACAGCTACGTCTGTCCTGGAGGCGGAAGAGGCCGCCATCGCCATGGGAACGGTCATCGATGGGACGCTCTTCATCGTGTCCGACTCCATGTCAGCGATTAGAAGCTTTAGGTCAGGACAAGTGAGCGAAACCGCGGCAAAAGAACTCCAAGAGCCAGCGGTGAGCATTAGGCTTCTCTGGGTCCCCAGCCATGAGGGAACCCGGCAACGAAGCTGCCCACCTCGCGGCCCGCGCAAATACAAACCGGCAGAAAGAAGTGCAGCTTCATCCGGCAAACCCTGAAGAGGCATCAACAAGTTCTGGAGATCACCTCCGTCGACAAAGAGAGGAGCGTCAAATCTATCCTCCATGTGGAGGCCTAAAAAGACACCAGGCCGTGGCCTTGCGCAGAGTTCAAACGCGCAGTGTGCTCAGCCTCAGGAGACTGGCGGCCATCCTGAGGGATGACAGCGTCTCGTCGTGTACGTATTGCGGCCTAGCTCAGGCGGGACAGGACCACATTCTATGGGGATGTGACCGCCACCCGCCCCCTAAAGAGCTCCTGGAACTGCCCCCTCACCCGAAGAGTGGGAAAAAAACATTGCGTTGTCCAGAGCAGGCCACTCAGTCCAGGCTGGCGGAATGGACGGCGACCGCCGCGGCCCCTTGGGCCGCGACCTAGCATCCCCCCATGTCCTGGCTTCCTTTCCCCCCTCCCCTACTACTCAATAAAGTTGTTTCCTCCTCATTTCCGTATATAAAGTGCAGACTTGGCAGAATGAAGATTAATCCGTTGCGCAACCAGGCTGAGAAGCCGGTGCGCTAGAGCGGCGTTCTGAAGGTCTACTTTGTTTTTCCGCGCGAAATTTGACCGCTCCGCATCGCGCTCACGCCGTGAGCCACAGGCCATTCCGTCAAACATGCATGGAAGAAGTTCACGCCATTCGTTAAGTGACTGCATCTATTTACCCTGCAGTATTTTTTTTGTTCTTGCGTTTTTCTGTAAGTGCACTCACGCCCAGTTTTACACACTCATACGAAATTCACGTAGGAAGGGAAGCGTAGATATAAATGGCTCTTTGTCGACCTGCCACGTCACCGCAGTCGTGGCCTCGTGGTAAAGTGTCCGCTTCGGCTGCGGAAGGTCGCGGGTTCAAATCCCGCTGCCGCCGGATACCCACCGGTCTAGGTAAAATTGGGCACAAGCGCTCCCCCGGCCTGGCACTTTGGCCTGTATTCAGGGTTGATGACGCTTGGGAAAGGAGCCTGCGCCAAAAAGCCCGTCACAAGGCGATCGTGAGCACAACACGGAGACCCACTCGAGCAAAGGGATCGAGTCCCTCTGTGGCGGTCCGTCTGGTGTCTTAGCGAGTGCGCGCAGCCGTTGAAATGTCCGGCTCCCACACGCCAACTTTGCAGAATACGTGGACGGTATGCTACGTACGTCCATCAGAGCAGCATGGACGCGGTACCTGCTCACGCGCGAAGCCTGACTCTTCTGCGATGCGCGGTGTGCCTGGGCGGGTCGCACACCAATGCGGCTCCTTTCTTTTTGTTCTTTGGCTTTGTTTTTTGCTGTTTCGTGGGCTGCGACCCGCATGTTCACTGGCAAAAATTTCTGTAGATCACTAACGTAGCCAGGGGGGATGGGGGAGTTCACGCGGCAGTCAGCGAGTAGCTGGATATGCCGCATCGTTTTGGTTTCGAGCGAAGTCTTACAATGTGGATCGACGTCTTCTTGTAAGTTCAGCAGTTGTGTGAATATCGTGGGCTTGCCTCGCACGTCGGGCACAGTGGCGTGGAAAAGGGATAGCTTGTTGGCCCAATCACGACGCTACGTTACGTTTTGACACACTGTGCTATAGAATTAAGGGAAGAAGATGACATTTAAGGGCTCGTTTTTGTTTGTTAGGCACAATATTAATCAGAACTAACAGACAATAATGCCAAAGAAAGTATAGGGGATGGTATTTGTAATAATCGGGATATAAATATGAAGAAAATAAAGTGGAAGAAAAGATAACTTGGCGTCGGAAGGGACAAACCTGCGACCTTCGAATAACGCGTCCGGTGCTCTACCACTGAGCTACGGCGGCGCCATCTTCCCGTCCACTTTATGGGGTATATACGTGCATTTAAACCTAGGAGTGTTAGTCAGGGTGATCGCAGCCATGGCGGCGAGTGTGGAACACTCTTCTTTCTGCCTTTTGGCGTCACGTAGCACGTGATCTTTTACGAGCCTGCAACTGACGAATAATCCCTCGCATACTACCTGAACGCATCAAGTCTGCCAGAACGAGACCTTCGCTATGAATGAAGGAAAGAAGATGACTTTTAAGGGCTCGTTTTTCTTCATTAGACACAGCATTAATGAGAACTAACAGACAATCGTGCCAAGGAAAGTACAGGGGATGTTATTTGTAGTAATCAGAACATAAATGTGAAGAAAGTAAAGTGGGCAAAATGATAACTTGCCGCCGACAGGGACCGAACCTGGCGTGTTCGGTCCCAGCCGTGAGTGTTCCACGCTCACCGCCATGGCTGCGATCGGCGCTGACCAACACTTCTAGGTTAAAATGCGCATATATACCCTATAAAGCACACATACAAACGCACGCATGAAGATACGTAAAGTATGCTTGAACCCCTCCTGCCCGCACCAAAACAAAATAAAACAAAAAAATCCAGCCAGCTCCCCTTCGCAAACACTGTCGAAATACGAAGGCTATGCCTTTCCTTCGTCAGTCTATAGATGTCAGACTCTGGAGTTTTCAAGACGCGTGGCGCCACCTGTCGGAGAAGTATTGGGTAGTACAAAGACCGACTCGCTCGCACAGTTTGCTGTGGGACCAGGTGCAACTAGTGAGTGCGAAACAACGATTGAGCTTAATATCGCGTGTGTTTTGCGCATTTAACACTCAGAACGAGAGCCGTGAATTTCCCCCCGCTAGTCGGACGCGGCACCGAACCGTCAGTCTCAGTGCCGACTGAGTCCGAAGCTCAAGATATATTTTTTGGGTGAGTCCGAGTGAGATCCACCCTTTTTTGCCGACTTATGGTCCTGTATATTCAGCAGTACTATCAGTCGTATATTGGCTTGCGTTTGTACTAAAGGATATTCATTTATATATATATATATATATATATATATATATATATATATATATATATATATATATATATATATATATATATATATATATATATATATATATATATATATATGAATGTGTGAAACAAGGACGACGGAGGCTTCAAATCACAACAAACAATTTACATTACGAATACGTCTTATACGAAATGTCGACCCAAGGAAGCGGGACAGGGAGGCCGATTTAATGAGCTTGGACAGCAGCAATCGCCCAGCAAAAGTGGCAGCGTCTATCCATCGCTACAGCCAAGGGACCTCTCCCCCCGGCATTGCGCGGGCTGCCCCCTTTAAGGGGTATTCGGACGGGGGAGAAATGGTCGGGGGAGACAAGGGGATTGCTGATCACGTGACCGCGTCGTCACGGATTAGCGAGTGGGCGTGACCCCCCGCGCCTTCTCGGGGGAGACGGGGACCTTTTCCCCGAAAGGACAAACAATCCCCCGGCGGTGGGGGATATTGCGGAATTTCGGGCTCTTGTTTGGCCACATTGTTGCACTTGCTCCTGCAGAGAGCGGCAGCGGGTGTACAGTCTGCAGCTGCATGGTCGTCTGCAGCTCGTCAAACGGGTGGTGCCAGCCACCAGAGTAGTCTAGTAACATGGTCTCCCACTCCGTTCGCCTAGTCCGTGTGAGTAGGGGGCATTTGTGGAGACTTCTCCTCGCGAGCTGACGTCACTAGGCTCCGCCTTGATCCCCTAGCATTTCTCCCCCGTCTGAATACCCCTTTAAACCGCGCCGGTGGGCCTCGCGTACCGCCACTGCGCAGTGCGCGGTGCTGTCTCGAGATAGCCTGCGCGCGTGGTTCCAACAACGTCAAAGAACAGGCGCCGGCAGCTCCGAAGAGAGTGAGCACAGGCTTCTGTGTGAAAAGAGCGCGCCTGAGAAAAGTTTAACTTCTCGCTCCGCTTGTAAGCTCTCCATGCCGCGCGCGAGTGCAAGATTTGGCTGAGCTGTTCACAGAAGCGTCTGCTTTCCGCTGTGTGTGTTTTTTCACCAAGCACGAGGGGTGCTTCATGGCCCCTTAACTAGCCTAGACGGTATGAGCGCTACGCTGACGATGTCGCGATGGTCAGCTCGAGCACGCGGGTTCAATTCCTGGCAATGGTGGCATTGAATTATAATAACTCCTGTGTACTTAGATCTAAGTGTACGTTAAACAGCCCGAGGTGTTAAAAATTAATACGAATTCGTCCATCTACGACGTGCCTCGCGATCATATCGTGGTATCGGCATAGCCAAAACCCTCTGAACTTCATTTAATGTCAACGCACGTTTCTGAATGCAGTCGGTCCCAACCAAAACATAGATATGAGCTCCGCCCCTGTACTGCGGTGCGGCTGCCATTTATCTGTGCAATAGTGTAATGCCAAACCCGCCACGGTGGTCTTGTGGTTATGGTGCTCGACGAAGGTCGCGGAATCGAATCCCGGCAGCGGCGACCGTATTTTCGATGGAGGCGGAAATACTAGAGGCCCGTGTACTTAGATTTAGGTGCACGTTATAGAACCCCAGGTGGTCGAAATTTCCGGAGCCCACCACTACGGCGTCTTTCATAATAATATCGTAGCTTTGGGACGTTAAACGTCAACAATTATATTAAATATTATGTGCAGGGCCACGTGGTTTGCGTCGGAAGCGATGTACTTTCGCTGCTAATGCAAATACTACGCATATTATTCATTAAAAGTTCATCGTCGCTACTCAAGGTATTACGTTTCCCCAACCAGTGATGTGTGCATCTTTGCTGAAATTTTACCCAGGGAATTCAATTTTTCGACCGAAATTCGGTGACACGAACATGTTTCTGTATAAGAAGGTCACCTACCTGAAATACGCAAAAGGCTTGACGTCACAGAAATGAGAAAACGTAAGCAGGATGGGGTATCTATGCAAGTTCTCTCTGCGCGGGGTAGCGACGGCTGTGGGAAGTGCTTACATTTATTCGTAGGTTGTAACCGACAGTAATACTCGCAGGATTTTTTACCTTGATGCACCACTTCCTGAGGCGTGTTCATGGAAGGCTAGCGTACGCCGATTACCGAAGGGCCTCGGTAGCCTTTATTATTACCTGTTATTTCTATGTAAACCAACGGAAGATTTATAGCCTATGTCGTAAAAACGACACTTAACCATCTTATCACTATCAGCAGCGTGTGTCATAAGTTCTACCTATAACTAGCACGCTTGTAAGGACAAGATTCTTAACAGTAAACAAGAAGATTCATAACGTCGCTAGCGTGCAAATGCACGAGAAAAACAAAACAAAAATGTTATATCTGGTGCCGAGTCTCTCCAATTCGTTTTTGCGATAGTGCGTAGGCAAATACAAGTTTTTGGTCTACGACGATAAAAGTTTCAGGAACAGTCCAGCGGGATTGCTCGAAACCGCAGCGACTGAGTGTAACAACGGTCGGACGCAGCAATATATCTGATGTGACGTCAAGACTTGTGAAAGGGTACATTGGTCTCCCCTTCCACACGGTGAAAGGGTACACGTCCAAGCTAAGCAATGGTAAGGGCGTGTTCTGGTTTGTGCCGTTAAACTCCGTCACTGAGCAGTTGAAGGCCCTTTTTACTACAACGGCTGCCTATTACCTTCCGACAACGCCATGATCAAGAAGGTGCGCATCGGAACGGAAGAAATGGATTCCGAAGAAATCAACCGACGCTTTCCGGCAGTGAGGCTGAACGTTCCTTGCAGCGCGAAATGTGGTGTTGGTGGCGAAGACGGTGTCAGCATTTCGACGTCCGTCTGTCACACCTTCGAGAATCTGTCCCGTTGGAATTACGTATTGTGGCACGTCGGCTTGCAGTTGCGGGAACTTCGCGGTCCCGGAAAGCTGTCTCTGGTGCAGGCCGCCTACAGGGGCCGGGGCGGCTCTATGCTACAAGCGCGCAGCCGTCACGCCCGGATTCTCATTCGTGTCCTCCTGGTGCAGTACAGATGCGTCGAGAGCCTACACGTGGAGGACGCCCTCGAGGAAGGTAGTGGACTCGGCGAGTTCCGGGAGTGCGTCGTCTCGACGTTTCGGGAAAACACGAGCCTACGGACCTTGATTCTCGGTAGCCTCTTCAGCGAGTACAGGTGAGCATGGTTTCAGTCGGAACTTCGTAGAGTTAACGAACGTCTTGTCGCGGGGCCTCAGGTAGCAGCTGCTGTGTTGTGGCAGCTGCAACCCGCCCCGGTGGTCTAATGGTTATACGTCGACTGCTGACCCGAAGGTTGCTGGATCGAATTCCGGCCACATTTTGATGGAAGCAAAAGGCTTAGGGACCATGTCTTCACTTAGATTTAGGTGCACGCCAAAGTACCCCAAGTGGCGGAAATTTGCTCAGACTTCCACTACGGCGTCGCTCATAATCACACCCCGTGGTCTCGAGACGTAAAACACCCAAAATTATTATTCGTTGCGACAGCTGCGTGCTTCCTTTTACATTGGCAATATATGACGCGGACATGGCATGCTTTGCTCCCAGTGAAAAATATACCACGTGTGGTGTCAGTGCGGCGTCGGCCTCTGAATTCCTTTACGAAAAACTGCAGCCCGATCGACTGATTTGCCATTTTCTCAGTACTTGATCTGTATGCTTTACGCCATAAGTTACGATGAGGGCAGAAATTAATTAGTGAGGAATTGGGGTTTGTTGGCGTATTGAGACGCTAAAGTCGTAGTCGCGCAAACTGCTGATAAAGCGAATGCAGATGTGCCCAGAGCTCGAAGTAGCACTACACGATGACCAACTTTCATAAATTGCTATCGCGTCGCTGAAATAGTCAGAGCGAATCCGGATAGAAGCACTTGGTTTGCCGGTCTTGTGGGGATACGCACGCGCACCCCTTTAGTTTGTTTCAAGCTACTTAATAAAAGATGTCGCGTTTCTTTGTCGAACAATTCGTTCCGAACGCTGTGTTCACTCTTAAATAAACTCAGTGCGCCAAACTTTCCTTCCTTCACACAGGAGCATCCGAGAAGAATTGTTCGGAGCCATCGCCAGCATGACGAACCTGTGCGAGTTGGCCGTATTAGGCAGCGCCGCAGGGCCATCGGTCGTGCTGGAGGCGGTTTGTAAGCTTCTCGTGGACACCACGTGTCTCGTCACTCTGACGATTCCTCGACTCGTTTTCGACGACGGAAGCGGGACTCGCCTGACCGCCGCGCTCCGACGTAACAAAACCGTCCAGAACCTGTCTCTGCACGTCAGCGTCATGCATTCATATATGCAGAGCGGAATTCCGAGGTTCTCCCACTTTCTAGCCAACAGCAAGCAACTGACTTCGCTGAGCGTGGAAGGTGTGGATACGGTTCCCGTAAGCACGTTCGAAGACATCAAGTGCATCGTTGCGCCGTGCCGCATTCGTGGCAACCTGCAGAAGCTCCGACTAACAGGCTTCCTGTTAAGCGCCCCTTGCTCGTGCCTCTTCGCTGCCCTCGTGTACGGAAAAGAAGGGTGTCTCAAGAGTCTGGACATAGCCGGCTGCCGCTGGAGACCGAAGTCACGGTTACAACGAACGCGCGACGCTGGACCTAGTGACGGCGAACAGGTGGGTCGATCCACGATGGCGCACCGCAGCTGTCACCGGACTCAGGCGTTCGGCCGCAGTGCGCGAGTGCGACTCTCGTTTTTGGCCTTGAGACTCGAGGGACTCGAGCCAGAAGATCTGCGGCTTCTACTGAACACCGCCCTTACCGTGGAACCTCTCAAAACTATCTCGTTAATTGAGAGGCGTGCCCCTCGACAAACTGAAGACAGTTTGCCGAATGATCCGGGAGACCGGAATGAGCGGACGAGTCTCTATTGAAGATGCCTACATAATCGACTCCTCCGGACTAAATGACCTTCGGGGGTATCCGGAAGCGTTATCTAAGGTGTCGATCAGGTCTTTCCCCTGGCAGACCCCGAGGACGTTTAAAACCGCGGTCCACCTGGCGTGCTC
The DNA here is from genome assembly GCF_013339695.2 of Rhipicephalus sanguineus. Classification (NCBI taxonomy): domain Eukaryota; kingdom Metazoa; phylum Arthropoda; class Arachnida; order Ixodida; family Ixodidae; genus Rhipicephalus; species Rhipicephalus sanguineus. The sequence continues at coordinate 141,199,655 of NC_051182.1, read as the reverse complement.
CTGGTATCAGGTCACCGTTCTCACAGTCAGCTTGGCGCAGAGCATCCTTTTGAATGTCGACACGTTTCGCGCACTGTGCAACTGCTTGAGCACCACTGAGGGCGCTGTCGCTGACCGGATGTGACGACCCGGATCTGAGCCGTAGTCTTCGATTGGCAAGTCAACCTTACAGCTTACTCCTGGATATGATCTTTAAGAACGTGGCAACCCAATCACTGCGCCTGAACGCGCTTCGTATGGGCAAGGACAACCTACGTTTCTTCGTTGCTGGAGTGGTCGCCAGCAAGAGCTTGTGCGAGCTCGCCTTCGTATCCTGTGACCCCGCCGAAAACGACACGTTTCTTGGGCTACTCGCCCCCATGTTCCACCAAAATAAGACCATCTCTTACATGCGCCTCCTGGAATCTACGGACTGCACAGGGGACGACAGGCTCACAGTCGAAAACGTCATCGGCCGCAACATCGGACACCTGACGTGCGCGGCTCACTATTTCGTGGGCAAGGACTACTCATCGCGCTGCGACGCTGCCCTCGCTGTCGTCTTCGGTACTAAAGGCCCGAACACACGTACGCGTTGCAGCGCGTCAACGCGTGACTTTTTGACGCGGCGTCGCGCCCTCTCTCTATGGGGAGAGAGGGCGCGCAGCTTCGCGTAGCCGCGCCCTCTCTCCCCATAGAGAGAGGGCGCGACGCCGCGTCGAAAAGTCACGCGTTGACGCGCTGCAACGCGTACGTGTGTTCGGGCCGCAGCGCCAGAGTTCCGACCGCAGCGACCGCAGCGCCAGAGTTCCCCCTAGTAAATATTGTAGTGAACTCTGGGGACAGCGCCACTCTGATCCGTGTCTCTCTACGCTCCGTGTTGCTTCCACACTCAATAAAAGTAAGGAGACTTAAGTGCCTCTGCAACTTTTCACAAGCAATTCTAGTATGGAAGCATCACTAAGCGCACCGACTACACGAAAACCGGCAAAGTACGTGCGTGGCTTTCAATGCATTTTCGTGTGCAGCCTCAAGAAAAGAACGCCATGCAGCCAAGCTTTCGTCGAAAAGAATCTGTCCAGAGGCACGTCGACTGGGCAACTCAGTGTACTTATTTTGAAGAGCATTTTTAAATGTGTAACAATCTCACATCGTCAAAGTTAAAACGTGCTTAAAGATGCGAACAGGTCATGACAATGGACTTCAACCATTGCAACAGCACAGACTAGTACGAAACTAGCATGCAAAACTAATAGCAAAATTGTGGTCTCCCTTTATACTAAGATCAGGCTCATACAACCTAATAACCCTGTTATTTTGCTGACAGCTCAATCGTTCCAAGTGGCGATAAACCGCTCAAAAACGTCGTCAATGGATAGATGTATTACTACGCCCGCATTGTTATATCATGTGTACCTGTACAGTGTTAGAGAACATCCGCTGTCCTTTCAGTCTTACTTAAACATGCTAAGAATTGCGACTCTATCTCGAAATTTTCTACGAAAGGTTCGAGCCTATCCCGAAATGTTCCGAGTAGTTCTCCTAGTGGCGCCTCCGTTCGTTAGCTCCTGAAATTTATTCCTCAAGGACGGGGCGTTGCAGAGAGCCTTGAACGCAACCTGGCTGCGTGGAGAGTGGTCAGGGCCCATAAGAAAGTGCGCCGCGTACGTTAAGGCCTGACCACACGTACCCTTTGCAGCGCGTGGCTTTTAGCCTCGGCGTCGTGCCCTCTCCCTATAGAGAAAGGGGGGCGCGCAGCTTCGCGTAGCCGCGCGCCCTCTCTCCCCATAGAGAGAGGGCGCGACGCCAGGTCAAAAAGTCACGCGTTGACGCGCTGCAACGCGTACGTGTGTTCGGGCCTTAACGCCCTCATGAAGAGAGTCGAGGAACTCATAAATGACGACGAAACCACGAACCACTTTCGAAGAAGTTGTGGAGTCTAGCCCATCCATGGGAAGTTTCGGGGGGAGCCACATTTTTTAGCAAACTTAGTAAGACGAAGAGGACAGCGATGTTCTCCGATATCATACACATTATTTTATCGGTGACCATTGTGCACTCGGTCATCCATCAGTCTATCGGCGCTGTTTTTAAGTTGTGCGTTGTGTGCACTGCCGTAGTCACTGAGGCAAAAAGAAATGAAACGTGAGGATTAGGCTGCTGTACAAAGCTGTTTCGAAGTTTCCCATCAGTATTGTATTTTATGTTCATAGCTGTATTTTATTACTAAATTCTGTGCTCATATTCATCACCATTACTGCTTTGACATTATTCTTGGAAGGGAAAGAACGTTTTCATATTTGACGATGCGTCAGATCTTTAAATATTGTTCGAAATAAACTTAGTTCTCAGAAACTATGTGCTTTCTGGAGATTTTAAATTCAGTACAAAGTAGGCGGTACGTAGCTTTAAGGATGCACTTGAGACGCCCCTGAAAGCCGCGAACATTCGTGTAACTTTTACGAGTCGTTCGCGTGCTCTGTGATGTTTCCAAACATAATTGTTGGAGTGAAACGCGGAACTACAGTCGTGCATTCCCCATGAAAATAGTCGAAGGCTTGTCCTGGTTCTTTCGGCACTCCACTCTTCATTGTGGACGAAGATTGGAGCATTTTATTGAGAACTGCGGCGTATTTTTGACATGAGGAAATTACCGTGTTCAATATGGCATTGATACTCCTGTAACGGCTAGGGTAGTTTTATTTGCTGTGCCACTCGTGAAAGATTTTAAATCGCCAATGAACGACGTGCCGAAAACGCAGCGTGTAGCAGCTTCGTGCAAGGTTTACAATTACGTCACATCACACCTCGTCGTAGTGAGAGCTAGGAAATTTAGGGCTAACAATCGACTCACTTTTGTTTACAGCGTGTGCAGTTCATGTGATATCGGCGTAATGTTTACTGGAAAGCTTATATCAGAGCCGACGTCGCCTTTAGACGACAGATTTGCAGCGACATGACCCGGCTACCAAGAGCTATTGCTCAAAGCTGTCGTTGTTCTAAAAAGAAATGTCGCTTTCCAATCTCTAAGTATTGTACAAGCATGCAATTTCGAATATCGGGGAGTGTTGACCGCCGGACATGGTGACGGGATTTCGAACATTAGGCGCAAGCGCAGAGAGCACACTCGTGCGCGGGCGCCTTGTGCTTCGCTGTTTGCTGAGTGCACCATCACTGTTTGCTGAATACGCACCATCAGGCCTATTTGTGCGACCATGTATTCAGAAACAAGTTTTTTTACCCAAGATAGCGTGTGCGATACGTAATACTTTTCAGTTGCACTCAAATTACGGGTAAGATTCTTGTCAGTATAAGGGAGACCTATGGCGTGTCTAGCGTGTAGACGCAAGGACGGAAAGAAATATCACTGGCGTTGAGGGCATTGGATTTGTGGTCGAGAATAATCTGCCGCTAAGAACAAGTTTTGCGTATGTGAGGATAAGAGCTTGAGGACACATTTTGGCCGATTGTCCAGAGCTGCAGCTATGGCATGAAGGCTAAAACTTACAGCCCGTCACTAAGTTGCGCGTCCGGGTATCTGCGAACGGTGTAGACCACGAGCGGTGGTTCTTCGTCGGAGACATCAGCCGCATCACGGGATACCTAAAGGCCTGACCATACGGAGCCGTTGCAGCGCGTCAGCGCGTGGCATTTAGACGCGGCGCCGCGCCCTGTCCCTATGGAGGGAGAGGGCGCGTGGCTACACGAAGCTGCGCGCCCCCCTTTCTCTATAGGGAGAGGGCACGACGCCGAGGCTAAAAGCCACGCGCTGCAAAGGGTACGTGTGGTCAGGCCTTAACGTACGCGGCGCACTTTCTTATGGGCCCCGACCACTCTCCACGCAGCCAGGTTGCGTTCAAGGCTCTCTGCAACGCCCCGTCCTTGAGGAATAAATTTCAGGAGCTAACGAACGGAGGCGAAACTATGAGAACTACTCGGAACATTTCGGGATAGACTCGAACCTTTCGTAGAAAATTTCGAGATAGAGTCGCAATTCTTAGCATGTTTAAGTAAGACTGAAAGGACAGCGGATGTTCTCTAACACGGTACAGGTACACATAATCTAACAATGCGGGCGTAGTAATACATCTATCCATTGACGACGTTTTTGAGCGGTTTATCGCCACTTGGAACGATTGAGCTATCAGCAAAATAACAGGGTTATTAGGTTGTATGAGCCTGATCTTAGTATAAAGGGAGACCACAATTTTGCTATTAGTTTTGCATGCTAGTTTCGTACTAGTCTGTGCTGTTGCAATTGTTGAAGTTCATTGTCATGACCTGTTCGCATCTTTAAGCACGTTTTAACTTTGACGATGTGAGATTGTTACACATTTAGAAATGCTCTTCAAAATAAGTACACTGAGTTGCCCAGTCGACGTGCCTCTGGACAGATTCTTTTCGACGAAAGCTTGGCTGCATGGCGTTCTTTTCTTGAGGCTGCACACGAAAATGGATTGAAAGCCACGCACGTACTTTGCCGGTTTTCGTGTAGTCGGTGCGCTTAGTGATGCTTCCATACTAGGATCGCTTGTGAAAAGTTACAGAGGCAGTTAAGTCTCCTTACTTGTATTGAGTGCGGAAGCAACACGGAGCGTAGAGAGACACGGATCAGAGTGGCGCTGTCCCCAGAGTTCACTACAATATTTACTAGGGGGAACTCTGGCGCTGCGGTCGTTCAGCCACCTTGGGAACGATGGGTTGTACTTGTGTTCGCCTATTCTACGCGCTTGCGGCTTTGAACGCACTAGTGGCTTAGTTTATTGGCGTAATATGGCTTTTGTTTCGAATAAAAGAATGGCTCGTTTTGAACCTCCTTAGCTGATTTGAATTGGTGATCCTAAAAAAGGTCAAGGTTGTGAAGAGGGGTGCTGAACTTTTGCTGAACTTCGTCTTGCGTCAAAGCGGCTGCAGGCGCACGAAGCCACTGGGAGCTGGAAGAGCGATGTTTAGAGTAATCCATGTACTACCCATCATTCCCATGCTGGCTCAAGTGCCATCCATTGCAGCTTTCGTAGACACTAGCGCCAGATTTCCCTCTAGTTAACTATTATGAAACTATGGCTCAACCGGTGAGCTTGCGACGTGTCTGGGCGTGTCGACTGTATCGAGGTACATAATATTTTAAGTCTGTAGCGTGACATTGTCGCATGGCTTCATCATTTGTTCATGTGAACTTGGAACTTAAAATCCCTCTTGGTCACGTAGCTGTCTCGCGTGAACCGATCACTTGGTCATATGTTTCGATTGCGCAAAGTCAATTTTTAGGGATGGCAGAGGTCGGTTTTCATCGACAGCGAAACGTGACGTCATCACTTGGTTACCTGGGTTTCGTTACTATTGGTGGTTAATTCGGACGGGCGCCAGCTTTTGCGCTTAATGGGACATAAAATGCTATCGTGTCGAAAAAAAAAGGCGCTGCGTTAGGTTACTCCCTGTGCTAAGATTCTACGACTCGTCCTGGATTGGATCACGCCTTAGAGTTCCACGAGGGAAATACGGCACTAGTGTCTATGGGAGCTTCAGCACATGACGCTTCAGCCAGCATGAGAACGATGGGCAGTACATGGATTGGCCTAAGCTTCGTTCCTTCGGCTCCGTGTGGCCTTCAGCCGCTTTGTCGCAAGACGAAGTTCGGCAGAAGTTCGGCAGTACCACTTCACTACCTTGACCCCTTGAGGCTCAGCGATCGAAATGAGCTCACTAGGTTCAAAATGAGCCATTTGTTTTATCCGAAACAAAAGCCGAAGGACAATAAGCGAAGCCACAAGTGCGTTTGCAGCCGCAAGCACAAAGACTAGACAAATCCATCTAGTACCCATCATTCTCATGGTGGCTGAACGATCGCAGTGCCACAGTTCCCTGTAGTAGATATTGCAAGGATTTCTATGGTAGAGAGCATGGGTGACCCTTTGAAATCCTTCATAATGATATCTTATTTCTTCCCGCCGCCGCCTTACTTACTATAGTTGTGGTCATGAACATGATATTACGTTGATGATGGCGATTTATAATGCTGCTCCTCGGGATTACCAGCCCTTCAGTTTCAATTTCGTGAGAAGAGCTGAAGAAGCATTTCCCTGGCCCATAGCTCCTTGCGATGCCGCCAGTCGCACTGCTGCCTGCAGGTTAGCAGGTGGGGTGTCTCGGCGTCGCCTCGAGGACGCAGGTTCGATTCCTCTGCATAGTGGCCTAGCTTTGGTGGTATCGAATCGCAAGCCCTCCTGTGCTCTTAGATTGAGCTGTACTATCGGCGTCATACAAAACGCGAACAGCGGAGCGCGCGGCACAAGCATTAGTGACGGTATAGTGCATGCCCTGCAGTCATCACCAATAAAGGCGCGCGCATCCGGTGTGGTAGCTCTGCGCGATCCCCGTATAGTGAACTATGTTTGCTTGTGTTCTAGCTCTGATGTTTAAAGGGAAAAAAAGTAAAACATGTAAAAGAAATAAACGGCCAAAAGCACCAGGCACGCCCACGCCGGCCGCCTTTATCACTTTATCATAACTAGAACGGAAGCGAAAATATTGCACATTAAGGGGATGTGCGCGCCTGGCAGTGACTGGACGGCGCGCACTACACCTTTGATAATGCTCGGGACACGCGCTCCGCTGTTCGCATTTCATTTGACGCCGATAGCACGTTAAATAAACCCAGGTGTTTGAAATTTATGCGCAGTCGTCGATCTGCGACGTGGCTTAAGATCATATCGCTGTTTTAGCGTTCAAAACAATCCGAACTGCACCGAATTTTAATACGTGTTTTTAATTATCGCCCGCAGGACGTATTTTTCGTTTGCACCCGTTGCCCACGGATGTTTGGGAATGGTTGGTGCACACGAATTTCCGAAGGGAGAGAGAGAGAGAGAGAGAAATAACTTTATTTATAAAGTCCAGCGAACTTGACTTGGGGTGGGCCTCAACCCCGGCCTAGGCATCGGCCGCGAGCCCTTGGGCTCGGGCGGCTTCCTCGGCTCGCTGGACGGCCCAAAGTTGTTCTTCGATTGCGGAGCTGAGCAGAGCCTCCTCCCAGCGCACCCTGCGGTTCGATACTGCCTCCTCGTGGTTTCCGTGTGCTTTGTCGTCTAAGCTCGAGCACTCCCATAGTATGTGGCCCAGTGTTGCCCTTGCATCGCACATCTTACATTTGTCTGTCAAATAGAGATCAGGGTAACAGAGACGAAAGATAACTGGGTTTGGGTAAGTGTGTGTTTGCAGCTGCCGCCACGCAACTGCCTGCTTTTTATTTAATCTGTTGTGTGGCGGTGGGTATTTGCGTCTTCCTAGCTTGTAGTGCTGCGTTATTTCATTGTAGCTAGTGATACGTTCCTCCCACTCCCACTCTTCCCCGCGTGGAACCTCGGTCGAAGCGGCGTCGGCGTTCGCAACGGCTCGGTTCGTGAGCTCTCGAGCCGCCGCGTGTGCCGCCTCGTTGCCGGCCAGCGGAGTTTCTGTGTGTGCGGGCATCCATATAACGAAAGTGTCATTTTTGTTTCGGATTTTTTGCTCGTTATTCGTTAGGATTCGCAGCGCCTCTCGGGAGACCCGGCCGTTAGCATAGTTACGTATCGCCGCTTGCGAGTCACTAATTACTATTTCAGCCTCGGTGGTGGCCACTGCGAGGGCGATGGCCACCTCCTCGGCCGTCTCGGTGAGTGTGGTTTGCACCGTAACGCTCGTCTTGCATATTCCTTCGCAGTTGACCACCGCGGCCACATAGCCACACCTGCGCGCGTATCTGGCCGCGTCCACGAATACCGCTTCCTTGCTATTCCCGAATTTCCTGTGCAAGTCCTGCGCCCTCTTATTTCTTCTACCGGCGTGATGATCCGGGTGCATGTTTTTGGGCAGCGGCGGAACTACTATCCTTTCTCTCACCGTCGCGGGTACGTCTGCTTTTTCACCTTGCTGCGTGTGATAGCCTATGCCTAGCTTTTCAAGGATGTGCCTACCCGTTTTTGTCTTTGAAAGTCGTTCGTATTGTGCTATGTCGTGCGCTTCTATTAATTCATCAAGCGTGTTGTGCAAACCTAGTTCTAACAATTTCATCGTGCTTGTGTTCTTCGGTAACCCTAAGGCTTGCTTATAAACTTTCCTGATTAAACAATCTAATTTCGCTTTCTCGGCTACCTGCCACTTTAAGTAAGAGGCAACGTACGTGATTCTACTAAGGACGAAGGCTTGCACAAGCCTAATGGTGTTGCCTTCTTTCATACCACTGTGTCTGTTTGTAATGCGTTTTAGCAATCTGATGGTCTGATTTACCGCTTTTTCCAACCTACGAATGGTTTCACCGTTGTGTCCATTGGCTGCGAGATGCAAGCCTAACACGCGTATAATGTCTACTTTGGGAATTGCGTGTCCTTCCGAGGTTGTCAGCCGTATCTCATCTTGTGCGTTATTTCCGCTTTGTTCGCTTTCTTTGGGTTTGCGACCTCTGCGCGTAGGTTTGTAGACTAGTAGCTCGGATTTCTCAGCCGAGCAGGTAAGGCCCGTGCCCTCTAAAAAACTTTGAACCGTGTCGATGGCTCTCTGTAGCGTTTGTTCGACCTGGCCGTCACATCCCTGCGTTACCCACATGGTTATGTCGTCTGCGTACAGACTGTGGCAGAGCCCGTCAATCTCCTCTAATTTAGGCGGTAACCCTACGAGTGCGAGGTTAAAAAGCATGGGCGAAAGCACCGAGCCCTGAGGGGTGCCGGCGCTGCCCATCTCTATCTCTCCGGACTCGAGAACGCCCAGCGTGATATTCGCTGTGCTGTCCGTGAGAAAATCGCGCACGTAGTCGTACGTCCGTTTACCGAGTCCTAATTCCATTATTCGGATCAGTATAGCTGAGTGCTTGACGTTGTCAAACGCTTTCTTAAGATCTAGGCCTAATACTGCTTTGGTGGATCTGGTCGTGCTGTCTATTACCTGGTGCTTGATTTGTAGCATGGCGTCCTGCGTGGAGAGGTTCCTCCTGAAACCCAGCATGGTGTGAGGAATCAGGTCGCGGTCCTCGAGAAAGTTGGTTAGTCTCGTGAGGACCACGTGCTCCATGACCTTACCAACGCAAGACGTCAGCGATATCGGTCTTAGATTTTCCAGCTGTAGGCGCTTTCCCGGTTTTGGTATCATAACTATGCGGGCGGTTTTCCACTGTCGTGGAATCCGTCCCTTTTCCCAGCATTCGTTAACGAAATTCGTGAGTTGCTCTAACGACGCGTCGTCTAGATTTCTAAGCGTTTTGTTAGTAACCCCATCCGGTCCGGGTGCCGACTTTGTGTTGAGTTTGTGCAACACCGCGCGTATTTCAGCAATGCTAAACGGTCTATCTAAGTCTTCGTTCACAGCGCCTTTGTATTCGGGGCGGGGTACGTGTCTAGCCTGATTAGTGTATCTCGTTTTGAGCTCGTGCACGAGTTCTTCGTTGGTCCCTTTGTATTCGTTTATGATCTTATTGACCTTTTGCCTATGTGCCGTTTTTGTCTCCTCTGGTTCCAGTAGGAACCTGAGGAGATTCCACGCCTTGGTTAACCCCAGCTGACTATCCATGCTGTTACACGTTTCTTCCCACTGTGACTTGCAGAGCTGTGACGCATATTCCTCGATGTCTCTATTTAGTTTGGCAATTTTCCTACGTAAAGTCCTGTTGTGTCGTTTTGCCTTCCATCGGGCTTGTAGGCTACGTTTAGCCTCCCACATGTGCAAAAGTTTACTGTCTAAGACCTGGAGGTTCGCCTCGGGCGGGACCTCATGCGTTGCCGTCGCGACATCCCGCTTCAGCGTTTCGGTCCACCTTTCGATATCGTCGATATTTTCCGAAGAGTTAATCTTATCTTTCCTGATCTGTCTGAACTTATCCCACTCGACAAGTTTGAGTCGCTTGCTTCTCGTCTTGCGCAGCCCCGCGTCGACTTGAATTTCTACAATGGCGTGATCGCTGCCTAAATCATCTTCTGTATTTGTCCACCATACGTTTTCTATGTTTTTAACAAACGCGAGGTCGGGTGAGGTGTCTGCACAAACGCTGTTCCCTCTTCGCGTAGGTGTAGAGGGGTCAGTAACGAGAGTGAGACCTTCCTGTTGCGCGTCCTCCCATAGATTCTTGCCTTTCAAGGTTTCATATTTGTAGCCCCATGCTGTATGGTGAGCGTTAAAGTCTCCCGCTACGAGGAGAGCTCGGTTACCCGCTATGCCAGCCGCTTTCTTGAGTAACGTGCGAAAGCGGTGCTTAAGTCGGGGGCTGCTGTACACGTTAAGAATGAAAAGACTGTCGTTCCGGTTCTTCGTGGGTACTATCTCCACCAGCAAGTGCGGTATCGTGTCGGCCTTAATCTCGTGTTGCGTTACGGTCAGGTTACGTTTGACTAGCGTCGCGACGGCCGGTTTGTCCCGAGGGTCGGTATCGTGAAATGACCTGTAACCCGATAATTTAGCCTTAACGTTAGTCTCCTGTAGGAGTATCACGTCCGGTTGCTCCTTGTTAATTAGGTACTGTTGCAGGTTTCCCCGCTTTCTAGCGTATCCTCTACAATTCCACTGCCAAATTATGTACGTTTTCGTGTCGTGTGTAGCCATGGTGCCAGCGAATGTTAGTGTTTTCCAGTGCTATCCCAAGTCTCTGTTTCCACTGATCTGTGGTACGGTTTCCCTGTCGGTTTGACGGGCCCACAGTTGCTAGCTGGCAATCTTCTTTCTGTGTTTTCGACCCTCATCTGTAAGGCTGTGAGTTGTTGCTGTATTTGCTGCATTGTAGCAGTTATCTGCTGCATCGCGCTAGTGAGCTGGCTAAGCATTCCTTCCATTTCCATCTTACGCGTGTTCTTTTCCTCCTCTATTTCTTTCCGCATTGTCCTTATGTCTTCTTCGACTTGAGTTTCTTGTCTATCCTGTCTTTTCCTACTCTTTTCCTCTATTTTCTGTGTTTTACTGTCGGCATGAGCCGAATCCACTTCTACTGCCCTGCGTTTCGTGGGTGTGGGCACTGTTTCTTCCCCAGGTAGTACCTCCCCTGTATTTTCCGCAAATTGGATGATTACGTCCTTCCTAGCTACCTCGTCCTTTAGTTTGGCATTTTCTTCTCTGAGTTCCTTTATTACGTTGATGTATCTGGTGTTATCGCTCTCCAATTGCTCGAGTCGTTTTTGGATTTGCATGATAATGTCGTTTTCCCCTTCACTGTTAGTAGTGGCAGTGCCGAACCGCGCGTGCGCCCCGGAGGCGGCTTTTTGTGCCCAGCTCACCTTGAAGGCTTTGGGAAGCCCGTCTTTATCTCCGTTTCCGGTAGCTCGCGTCGTTGTGGTGCCGGTACTGGTGGTAGACCTGCTCCGGGACCTGGGTCCGGCCTTGGCTCCGGCTCCGGGCGCAGGCTGTCGCTTGGCGTTCCGCGACCGAGAGCGGGAGCGGGAGCGAGAGCGGGAGCGCGAGGTGGATCGCCCTCGTCTCTTTCCCTCCAGCACCGAAAAGTTGTTTCCTCCTTCCTCGTTATGTCTTTGGTCTTTGGCTGTTTCTTCTTCTTCTTCTCGTTGTCTCCTTTCTCAGAGTCGTTTCTTCACTATGTAAGGAGTCCTGTACTTGGCGTGGCATTTTCTGTCTCCGGTCGGGTGATCCTTGCCGCAAAGTCGACATCTGGGTTCGCATTGGTGGTCTTCCGTTGGATCATCGCAGCCACAACCTCTGCATCTTTTACTCTGTGGGTTGGGGCAAACATCGGATCGATGTCCGAGTCGGCCGCATGCGTAGCACGTCTCGTACTGTTTCTTGTATAGCACGCAACGGTGCTCCGTTCCATTGTAGTAGATGTAGTGCGGCACTACACTTCCTTCGAATACGACAATGGCGTTTGCCGTCTTTCCCATCCTCTTCGCGTGCAACAACGTTGGGTTATGCTCGTTGACTAGATGTCTCTCTATGTCGTCATTGGAGTCTTCGTCGGGTATCCCACGGATGATGCCCTTGGTTGTATTTTCCGGCGCCGCTGCGTATGCACTCGCTTCGTACTCTTTGTCTCCCATGCGTAGTTTGCAGATTTCACAGTATCTTCTGGCTCTCTCTTCCGATGGAGTGCTGACTACTATTATGTTCTGCCTTTCGTTGACACGAAAGATATCACCTCTTTTTTCTTCTTGCGTCAGTCCCGCCGCGTTGCGTATGCTGTCGCCGATCCGAGCAGCACGATGCGTCGCGGTACAGAAGCCACCTCTAGGGCGCACGATGATTTTGATGTCGTCCGCCGGGAGGTTCGGTTTCTTGATCTTCATGTTCAGTCTTCGCACGTTTCTGGCTGCCCTTCTTATATATGTTTCTTCACTAGCCAGCGTGTCAACTGTCTGCTCAACTGGTTCAGCGCCCTCGACGAGCGTCTTGCGTTCCTTGCATTTGGCGCGTACGTCGAGCCAACCATTCTCTTTACGAAGCTCTGTCGGCGATATTTCTTCGCCTTCCACTTGTACCACTTCCATTTTGGTCGTAAGCAAGGCCGTAAAGCGATGAGTAGTGAGGAGCGTCGCACTTCTCGCCGCGTTCGGCCTGGTCGCCGGCCGCGTTTGCGGCGCGAGCAACGGCGTCGACCAGTGCTGCGTTCGGCTTAGTTCGTCTGCCGGTGAGGCACCGCAATAACGTCGCCGCAGTGACCAGAAAAATGGCTCACCTGCGAAAAACTTGGTATCGACAGCGTTCGCCGACCTTCTCGATGCTGCTGAGAGGTATGTCGTTGATCGAAGATCTGAATTTCCGCCACAAACATCGAAAAACTGCAGAGCCGACGTGAAACACTTCCGCAATCTCTGGCCCCCTAGTGGCCTCCCCTTCCGAAGGGACTGAGAAAAGTTTTTATCAAGGCAAAAGCCTTAGGGACGCCTCATGCAACGCGAAAAGTGGCCGTCGGGGTTTTGTGGCGTTAGCATGAGCTACGCAATAAATCCTCCATGTGATGACGTACCCACATCACGTCATCATGACGTCCCCGCTTGCCAAACTTTGTGACATCATCAAGACGCCGCTGGGACGTCATGGCACATGGCGTGACATGATGACCTCTTCAGATGGCATGGTCGCTTGGTGAAAGGTGGGCCGATAACGGAGGAACTGCAAAACCACGTGAAGTGCAGAATACTTCGAATTCCTCGGGTCTCGGAGGTAGTGCAAAACCGCGTTGGATGATGATAGGTTCCGGGCGGGATCTATAAGGTCGACTGAGAAGAAAAAAAAAAACGAGCTCAGCTTGCGCTAGTGGCGCAGGGCTGGAATCAACAGCGGAGCTAGTGCTCGACCTATCTTTTTCTAAGTTTTTGCTAGTAATGCCAAGCTTTTGCTAGAGATGCTAAGCTTTTGCTAGTAGCACTAAGTATAGCTAGGCTTGGCTATTCTTCTCCGGTTTCGGTCGGATCCCCACACTACGCACTTGTTACGCGGTTTCGGTCGAAAATTGTCACGTCACTAGATGTTACGTGATGCTACATGATTTTAGTCCCGTGACTAGTTGTCACGTTGTGTTACGTGATTTTGGTCACGTCAGTAGTTTTAGGGGCGAAGCTCCTCTTAGTCTAACCTTGTCCGGCGTAAGGCGTAAGGCGTCCGGCGTAAGGCGTAACCGGCAGTATACTACGACCCATCACCGATCCTTCGCAAAGTGCCCACTACTTCGTCTCTGCAAACATCCCACTACGACCCATCACCGATCCATCACTTCACCGACCATAAAGCCGTTATAATGAAGGGGGGACGAAAGCCACGTCTAGCTACCACTTACGATTAATAAAATTTCTTGTATAAATATATACAGTGTTTGTCGCGTCTTTGATGATGCACTGGGCTATCGCTTTGATTACTGCTGGGCGAAACCACTGAAGATTTCACGGTGTAACCATGATTGCTTCAGGAGCTTCGCCCAAGCTCTTCATCATTCAGCCGCAGATATGCTGTGAATTTTTTTATTTAGCTTTTATTCAAACCACTAGTTAGGTGATGTTACGAGATGTTTAGTCACGCTACAAGTTGTTACGTGATGTTACGTGATATTAGTCACGTGACTAGATATTGCGTAATGTTACATGATTGTTAGTCACGTGACTATATGTTACGTGATGTTACCTGATTGTTAGTCACGTTACTAGTTACGTGATTTCAGTCGCGTTTGTAGCTCTTACATTATGTTAAGTCATGTGTCCAGTTGTTGCAGGATGTTACGTAATTTTGGTCGGATGACTAGATGGTATGTGATTTTAGTAACGTGACTAGATGTTACGTAAAGCTACGTGATTTTTAGTCACGTGACAAGTTGCTCCGGGATGCTAAGCGATTGCTAGTAATGTGACTAGTTGTTACGTCATGTTGCGCGAAATGTAGTCATGTGACTATTTGTTGCGTGTTGTTACGTGATGTTTAGTCACGTGACTAGGTGTTGCGTGTTTTTAGTGAGATGACTAGATGTTACGTGATTTTAGTCACGTGACAGGATGTTACATGACCATTTGTCACGTAACAGTTTCGCCCATTATTTCTCCTCAGGACCTGAATAAAGTTCACACTCACTCACTCACTCACTCACTCACTCACTCACTCACTCACTCACTCACTCACTCACTCACTCACTCACTCACTCACTCACTCACTCACTCACTCACTCACTCACTCACTCACTCACTCACTCACTCACTCACTCACTCACTCACTCACTCACTCACTCACTCACTCACTCACTCACCTATTATAGTTATTGCATACCATGTGTGGTGGGACCCAAGCAGAATATGAAGAGGACGAAGAAAACGCGTTCCGGTTCGTGAGGATAATTTCTGTTCGCACGACCTGGCGCAACGAAAAGCTTGAACAGCTCTGGTGTTAGAAGAAGACAGACATTGGCTTCCAGTTTTCTAAACCCATATAGGCCCAAACTCAGAAAAAATGACAAAACAAATACTTTTTTTTTTCGCAAAAAAGTGTACTTCTACTCTCAAAAGAAAGTACAAGTTCTTTATTTACTGCCAGGTAGACGCAACACTGTTTTTCAAGCCGTCCTATACATATAGGACACTGGGCATTAGGGGTGCTATGTGCGGGTGTGGTAAGCCTTGAAACATTTCACATGCACAGCGACATTGCACTTCTTCCTCTCCATGACGTCTTTCATACAAAGCACGCGTTTGTCCGGAGAAAGCGGTCGGCATTTCACGTGCGCTTCTTCCTCTCCATGACGTCTTTCACACAGAGCACGCGTTTGCCCGGAGAAAGCGGTCGGCACATGGCAGCATGAAAAGCAAGCAATGTCTTGGCTTGCGCACGTTGAGAATGAAGCCTGCTTGATGTGCTGTAGGTGGCGCTAGTCATCAGCTAAAGAAATAGCGATGTCAGACTGCATCAAAGAAGCGTCGTATATGAAGGACACTGGGCATATATGGCTTAAGGAAATGGATATAGGACAGCGTGACCTCTTTTTTATTGCGATGGCAATTATATGGACAGTATCGGCTGGAAATTGTCCGTCCCCATCGCCGTCATGCACCGTATATGTATAAGTATGTATATATATATATATAAAAGCCCCAAAGAAAAATAATTCAGAAAAATGCTTCCGAAGCGCGGAATCGAACCAGGGACCTCTTGCTCCGCAGCGAGTGGCGCTAGCCACTACGCCACGGAACGCAGGTCCTCCGCATAGCTAACGGCGAGCGTTATATACACACCCTTTGCCGCTGGACGGACTCAGAGATGGCCGGCGCTCATAAGTGTTTCTTCATTACCAGCGAGATGGCGCTAGGAGCGCGACGAGCGCATTTAAAAGTCGTCGGCGAGCTCGCTCGCTTGTTCTTATATTTGCGCAAGGAGAACCTTGGCCTTCCGCTGTCTGCTCGCGCGGTTTTCTCGTGGTGAGGGCAAGAGGGATGTTTCAAGCTTTAACCGTGATGTCCGCGCTCATGTTACGGAGCGCCGCTAAACGACGCCGCTAAACGAACAAACAGAAGATGACCGCGAACTATCAAGTGTCACAGCTCGATACTTGAAGCACGCTAGTTTCCTTCGCTGCTTCGGCCGCCTTTGTAATAGGAGCGCTGTTCAAACTGAGAGTATCCATTGGCGAGCCTCACTTCGTATAGCATTAGTTTCTTGCTATCGCATTCATTTTATTTTTATGCGAAGCCGTAGGTCTATAACCGCCGCCGAAACGACGACCCGTATCTATTCTGTTACGATGAGCAGTGCGTCAGATTCGCTGCATTTTTCATTTGCGCACGCTCGACGACAAGACTCTTAACAGTAAACAAGAAGACTCATAACGTCGCTAGCGTCACAATCATCTTATCACTGATGTTGAGTGTCTTCAATTTGTTTTCTCAGTAATTCGGAGCTGAAGCTTAGGACAAGTTTTTTGGTCTACGACGATGGAAGCTTCACAGGCATTTCAGCGCACTTGCGCAAAACCGCAGCGATTTCTGTAGTAGCCAAACGAGCAGACTCATATTTATATCTGAATGTGACGTCAAGTCCTGCGCAAGGGCATACTGGTCTCCCCTTCCGCTTCCGCATGCAAGCTAAGCTCTTGAAAATGGCTTTGTCTGATGCCTACTGTTAGATGGCTACTAAACAACGTCTGAAAACAGAAAGCAAGAGCGCCTTATTGTCTTCTTCTTCTTCTTCTTCACAATCTTCAAACTTTGCCTTATTGTCTCCTGGCGTTTCTCGTCTGTTCGACACAATTCCTGGCGCCAGCAATATGTTCACGTGACATCATTAGGAAAGAGGCTCTTGATTGGTCCATATACGAGGGGCATTGGTTGGGAATTTTCTCCTACCCTGCTACGCCACACAGTCGCGCGCCCTGTCTGCCTCTTTTCGCATGACTGTGGTGCGCGATCAACTGATTTCGCTTCGTTTTCGCGTTTTCGACTGCGCAAGCGGTGATTACAGCGTGTAACCGAGAAGCGCGAACATGATGGCTGGGCGGTGACATTGTGCACGTGTTTTATGAACAAGGAAGTGTCAAGGAGGAGATAGTGCCAGTACGAGGGGCAGTGGAGGGGAGAAAGGAACCACTCTCGCCTTTGAACTCGGATAAGTTTAGCGCAACTTTTTCACTGAGCAGCGCAAGGGCTTGTGTGCTGTAACGGCTGCCTACTACCTTCCGATCATGTCATGAGCTTGGGTGGGTTTGCTTATTTATGGAAAACAATCAAAATCACACAAGACGTCGTCCCCCGCTCCCAATAAAAAAATGGAACAAGAGAACTTGGAAGCCCTCTCCACAAACACCTACGCCACTGCGTCATCCTCTCCGGAACATAACATTCATCCCCAACGTAATGACAAAATTCATGTCCTTTTTTTGTTAATAAGATCGAAGGAGAGCTTACGCACGAGTAACCAGACTTGTCAATTTCGCGAGCTTCAGTTATTTCACGCGCTGTCTTATCCTGGCATCTGCGCACAACGGATGTCAGCTCAAAGACAGGATTACAACCGCAATCCTGGCAGTGTATTTGCAAATGCCCCGACATCAACCTCCTTACGTTATAGCGGTGCTCCTTCAGCCTCTCATTCTGCTCGTCTGGCCGATATATCGTTTGCCGCAGGTCAGCAAAACCGTCAGCGCAACATCTAACCACAGCAATGTGCCGAAGGCTCTATGCAGTACTTGTCGTCTCACTCGTTTGTCGTTATGACTAGCTACATAAACAGCGCGGAATACAAACTAGCCCTGTCGGACACCTTGCTTCAGTTATCACTTAGCGTTGCTCCCCAAGTAAGAATGTTAGCCGACTTGGCCAATGCCGCCACCCTTCTACATAGCAAGCGATATTAAGTACCGTAGCGGGTTATTGTGGTTATTCATGGTATTCTCTCGGCGCCGGGCCAAGAAGAAACACCAAACATTGGGAATCGAACCCAAGCTTACTGCGTGGGAAGGTGCGGTTGTACCCCAGAGCCACGTCATGGCTTATAAGTGTATCAGAAAAAAACCCTTACGAATGTCATGAAGTGCGAGGAGTCTCCTTAACACATGCAGTGTTGCGTGGCAAGAACGCAGAATCGCACCAAGCGTCAATACACGTGAATCATACGAGTAAGTGGTTTAAACGCCCACTCATTCAAAAGTGCTCAGGCATATTTAGTAATCATCCTGATCAAAGGCATCAACAAAGTGAGAAGTTGCGTACGTTCGTGTGTTGGCTTGTGGACGCGTAGTGGGTACTTCACCAATTCGCAAAACGTAGGATTACGGCGTAGTGGGCACTTAGCAACTTTACTTGCAATAGACATTATATGATAGTTTTAAACGGCCACTGTGTACCTCGTACAGACGTTCCTTTCCTTGCAACAGGGCTGAGGCGTTCACTGAAAAGCGGAGCAGGCTAGCGATCGAGTTGGAGGGCTCCATCGTCCTCCAACTGTTATTTTACACCGCACAGTTACCTGAAATAGTGGTTCCTGCTTGCCGCATAGGTTGCCTCGCTTCGTAGGGGCTTCCTTTTTTTGTTGGGTCGTACGTAATTTCCTAAGATATAAGCATGACATTTGCGATGGGCTCGATGCAATGTTCACCTTCTCGCTGTTTTTATTGTTATGCTTGGCGTTGATCCCCAAGCATGAATGTTAGCCCACTTGCCCAATGCCGACGGCCTTCTACATAGTTACCGATATTAAGTACCTCAGGGGTTATGGTCATGTATGGTTATCTGTCGCTTATTGATCCACAGAATAGTAATACTTACACTTCAATATATAAGAATTTTTTTGTAGCAGTGTCACTTATCGCTTATTCTTTGGGACCTGGGTTAGAGATAGCATTTCATTACTGTACCTGTAAATAATTAAGCGCTCTTTTTAAATATTGGCTCCTAATAACATATTTTTACTTTTTTTATGTCATAGATCCTGTTGGTTTCGTGTTAACTACAGCGACCAAAACCTCAGCTTTTCGCTCATTTAATAGGGAGCGTGCCATAGTTGAGGACCGCTCTCATCATCATGAGAATCATGATCCTCATTGCCTCGAGCCCACGGACTTCCTCTCGAGCCAGCTGCCTCTGTTCTTCGGACGACATTTTCATTTGAATCGGTGAGTGCGGTTTTACTGTGTCTTGCGCCTCGACAAAGCTGCTATCGTTGCTACGCGCGTAACGCTTGTACTGACCTCTCAAGTGCCTAACCAGAAACATATATTTCGATTCCGAAAGGTGTACGCATCTTCTCAGAAACTCCAAGCGCTAACTGCGACAGGGACAAGGGAGGGAAGGAACGACACCAGCGCTTTCTATCAACTGAAAGGTTTATTAAGCAAGATCGAGCATATATACCCAACCAGAGCATGTCACCCGCTGCACATGCGCGTCGTTCCTATGGGTGCAACTGTGGTGTTCGTGTGTGATCGGTTTCGGTTTCGGAATGCCATGTAAAGATGCCAGGGGGCGCCGCTCTGGTGTCGATATTCAACCGGCGCACGTGTAAATAAAGTGAGTGTGTGAGCAGTACTCGTTGAGTGCGGACGTTGTTCTTTTCTCCGGCGCTTCGCGCCAACTCGCGTGTTCTGCGCTGGACGGCGTCCCCGCCGGCTGCGTTCGTCACCGCCGGTCGTCTTCGCCCGCTTCTTCGCCGGGACCTCCAGCCCACAACACAGCAATGGCGACGAGGACGTGTAAGGACTTTATTTCATTATGCGTACTTTTCTTCTTCGTGTTTTCAACGAGCCCGCACTACTAAGCCTCACCGCTCTTTGTTCTCAGCATGGTGGCTCCTGCAACGCTTCGTTCTCTGGTTCCTTCATGCCTCTGCCCTTCTTAAAGCGAGTCTACTGGCGTCAGTTTCTTTTTTTCCGGCTTTCACCCTTCAGTTCCTTCTTCACGATGGCGTCTCCAATTCCCCCACCTTTATTTCTTTCAACGCCCGGGGACCCTCCAATTCCGTGGTCTGATTGGAAATTAATTTTTCAGGCCTACGCCGACGCTGCCGGGGAGGACGCCGCCAAGCCCGAGCGTCGCAAAGCCCTCCTTCTAAACGCATTAGGCCACGCCGGTTTAAAACTCTTCTATACTCTGACCGCCGCCAACGCGTCTGCGTCGATGCCGGCGTTGGATGTATTTCAGGACGCCGTCGCTCTCTTCGATGAGCATTTCAAAGATGCCTCGTGCGACGACCTCGCACGCGTGAAATTTCAGGAACGGCGGCAACTGTCGGGCGAACCAGTCGCCGATTTCATTACTTCCCTTCGAACGCTCGCCGCGTTGTGCGGCTTCGGCGCGCTCGAAGATGACATGCTTCAGCATCAGTTGTTCACCGGCATAGGCACCCGGTAATGCAGTTTCCGAGATACGATGGTAGCGCCAGAGAACACAGCGTAGCGAGTAGACGCAGCAAAATCGAGTGTCTATCCTCTGCATCCTCCATGTTCAGAAACGCTCCTTGACTTGAGAACGTGACTTGCCACCGCCTCAATGCAGTGCGTTTGAAACGCGTTTGTAGCGTTTTTGGTGCCTTGGCACAGCCTGAAAAGAGCGCGTTCTAAACGCGTTTGTGCTGCATTGAAGGCGGTGGCAACATCCCTGAGGTGATTACGAACGCACGTAGGAAGGGTTCGTTGAAAGAGGCGCCCAAAAGGGAGACACTTGAGCGCGTCGATGTGTCCAGCGAGCGTTTCATTTTCTTGGTATTACTGGCGGCTGGTGCCCTCAACACTTAGGCGTTCGATAAGAGCTCCATCGCGCCCTCTGGTTAGTGACGGGTGCCTATAGCGTCACAAAACGTGCGCTGCCGGCTTTTGCAGAAAGGCGCGTCCATTTCCTTCTCTGAAGCTATTGCAATTGCTCGGGAAGACGAGCTCATTCGCTTGCAGTTGGAGCAGTTCGCTCCGCATTCGGTGCAGCAACTTTCCGCTGCGGGGCCACAAGGCGACCATTCTTCGTTCCGCGAGACGCGCCAACATGGCGGCCCTTCATCTTCGTTTCGGCGCGGCGGTCAACATGGCCGCCCGCCTTCACAGTCCTTTCGTGGCGGTCAACATGGCGGCCCCTCCGCATCGCGGGGGCGAGGAAGCCGTCAACATGGCGACGCCATGTCGCCGAATTCATTCTTTCCGGATCAGCATCTAGCTTTCGGCTCGCGTTCGCATTCTCCTTCACATAGTACAACCGCACACTGTTTTCGTTGCGGATCGGCTTGGCATTTAGCCAATTTTGCGCAGTGTCCCGCGAGGAACCGCACTTGTCTTGCGTGCGGAAAAATCGGACATTTTCACTCCGTATGCAATTCTTGTCCTGCAAATCTTTCTGAAGCATTTCCTTCGCTGCTCCGTCGAATGCTGTCGCGCAGACCACCAATACGGTCACAGTCTTAAATGTGGATAGTCTCCACTCGGCTCCGGAACCCCGCGTCCTGGTTTCTGTAGAGCATGTTCCTTTGTCTTTCTTGGTTGATACCGGTGCTTCAGCATCTTTACTTAGTACCGAAGATTTCTACAATAATTTTCCTGGGTTTCACTTGGCGAAGTCTAAGTTTCGTCTTCAGAATCATTCTCGGCAGGTCATTCCTAACCTCGGACACTTTGTTGCTAACGTTTCTTACGGTGACACCAACGCTCCAGGTCTTCTTCCACGTCACTCCGCGTGGTCCATCACTTCTTGGCCGTGACGCAATTCGTGCTTTGGGCATCAACATCTGCGGTGCCACGATGTCCTGCTTTCCCTCGGGAACCGGTGCGACTTTGCCCGCAACTACAGCTGTGACTCTTTGTTCTTCCGAGCTGGCTGCTACTTCCCCTGCAGTTCTCTCTTTAAGCAGTGACACTTCCTTGCTGGAATATGTATATGCTAAACATACGAATGGTATCATACGTGTGCGAATGTTGGTGTTGCAGGGTTGCTGGCAACGCCGCGTGTCGATGCGATAGCCCACGATAAGTGACTGCGCATGCGTGTGCGCAGATCCTCGCGTTACGCTTCAGAAATGGCCTACATGCCGCGCGCTGCAAGGCTGAGTGTTTCATTTTCCTTTCATTATTTTGCTTTTGTCAGTCGATTGTAACTAACGGGAAGCAGCAACGCCGCACCCTCTACTGTGTTCGCGCGCTTTTTTTGAAGGAAAACTCTGCTCAGAAATAATGGTGAACAAGAGCATGCCTTTCCGCTACCAAGAAAAGACTTAAAGAAGTTAGGGCAGCCTCGTACTGGCGGTGTCAAGCCTGAAGGAACAGTGCAGCTGGTTGGCCCTGCTTAGCATAACAGCCAAGCCTAATGTAGAGATAGCGAGTTAGGCCCTATACTCTGTTCCAGAAGTTCCGTGCAGCAGAGCCAAGGCTACACGACCCTTCCACAGTGCTGCACGGAACTTCTGGAACAGAGTATAGGTGTAGCCACGTGAGGCAGTAAGCCTGGGAAAGCCAAGTTGTGGCCTCTGCATATTTATATCTCTTCGTTTCTCTGTTTTTCTCGTTCTTTCTCTCTTTCCTTATGTATGCGTATATTTCTTCTTCTTTCTTTCTCTCTCGCTTTCTTTTCTCCTTCTCTCCTCATATCCATGGAATGATATGGTTACCACAATGAATTGTTCTGCTAGCGTGCCTGGATAGCCAAGTGGTTACAACTCTCGCTTTCGGGCCGTGGGTACCCGCGTTCGAATCCCGTCTCGCCAGGAAATTTTATTGTTTTATTTATTTATTTTCCTCTCACTCTCTACTTCTCCTCTCCTCCTCCTTTCCTTTCTCCAACGCGTTGTTAGGCGACGCATGGTGATGGCAACGCTCGGCGAGGTCTTTCTGCGAACACCTAACTGCGCTTTTAAAAATGGGAGACGACCCCGATCCTTCACTTAGGCGTCTCGTAGCGGCACTCGCGCGTCGGTGTTCGTGGGCACTGGTGTATTCCTTGGGTTAACTTCGCGTTTCGTCGCACTGGCGAAGCGGATCTCTGAAGCCACGTTGAAATAAGCGCGTGGTTTCTATCTGCTCTGCCAGGTGTCGCAACTATCCCAGCTGCTCACAAGAAAGCCGTCTGCACTTTAAGAGAACCGATTCAGTTAGTTTGCATTATTAGCATGAAAGTTAATTGAGCCTTACTTTGAGTAAACGTATGCTCCGATATAATGTGTATCAAAATATACCTTTTAACTTAGACAAAACCATGGATTTCATAAAAGCTTTATTTTTTTAGAACACTTTTTCTGAATGTTTCTATAGTCAAGAGTCTGATGGAATCCCGCCTGGTCGGAGACAAACATCGTGAAATAAAGGCAAAACGCCGACTAAGGTAAAATGCACAAAAAATTGAAAAAGACTCTTCGGCTTGCGAACAAGGCCCCCATGCGGGAGCCAAAACGTCTCTTTCAGATTTTTTTGCCTTTTACCTTGGTCGCCTTGACCGGACGTAAGTGCTTAGTAGAGAGGCAAGAGCGTCACTCGTTGTCCGTTCCACTAAAAAAAAAAATGTGTGGTGTTGTGGAACCAGCTGCGGTGCCTTATCATCCCCACAGCCGTATCGTAGGCCCTAGGTGTGGTCCTGGGTTCGCATGCGTGGTGTCGTGGGACCGAAAGCGAGCGTCATATTTGGGATGTTCGCATTGGTTCACGTTATAGTGACGTCGGTCGGAATCCCCTAGTGAGACAATCCGGGCATCACTCGCTTCTTTGTAACGCGAATTTAATGGTTAAAGGTTCCCTGAAATTTTATATTCGCCAGGGGTCTGTGAAAACCTGACTGCGTTTAAGTACAGGTACTACTTTATTCTCCCGCGTCTCATACTAGCTGGATGTCGCAGGGCCTGAATGCGGGGTTGTGCAGTAGTAACGGATTGAAACGCGACATCGTTTTAGCGCCACTTGTCGGCGGCCTTCAAGTGACGTTCACTCAAAAGCCGGCGTCGTTATCGGGGCGTTCACACGAGACAACCAGGGCACTTAAAACGAGACATCCGCGAACTCTAACGAGAGTATACGGGCACTCAAACGAGATTATCCGGGCATCGTTGTCTTTTTAGGGGCGAAGCTCCTCTTAGTCTAACCTTGTCACGCGTCCGGCGTAAGGCGTAACCGGCGCATCACCGATCCTTTGCAAACTGCCCACTACTTCGTCTTTGCAAATATCCCATTACGATCCATCACCGATCCATTACTTCACCGACCATAAACCGTTATAATGAAGGGGGAACGAAAGCCACCTTTGCAAACTGCCCACTACTTTGTCTTTGCAAACATCCCACTACGACCCATCACCGATGTTTGTCACGTCTTTGATGATGTACTGGGCTATCGCTTTGATTACTGCTGGGCGAAACCACTGAAGATTTCACGGTGTAACCATGATTGCTTCAGGAGTTTCGCCCAAGCTCTTCATCATTCACCCGTTCTCTGCTGTCATCATCATTCATCATTCATGCATTCATCATTCCCTGCTGTCTCAAAAGGGAAGTGGGAGAGGAGGTGCGTGGAGAGGTTTCGCGCATGCGCAGTAGGGGCGGTCACGCCGCACACCACCACCGGATTGATCTCCGCCATAAGATGTTTCGCATCTAAAATTGAAGCCCCCACCTCTGCCGCGTCTATCACCTTGTAGGTTCGAACCAGCGCTTTCGCAAGTCGACCTGTTTGGGACAGTAGCAGACTCCAAAAGTGAGCTTTGTCGCAATGCCGCAATGTTATGGGGTGAAGCGGTCCAGAAATTCAAAGGGGCCGCTATCACGATGCGGTGCGGCCATGCTTTACGGATAAGCAGTGGAAATGCGCGCAGGCGTGATGGCGGCAGGTGGCAAACGCGCCAGTACGGCTCAATCGCTGACAAGCCCTTACGATAAGCATCTTCAGTCAACTGCTCGGTAGTGCATGTTGCCTGGTGCATTTGCATGTGTAGTGCACGCATTTAATAGGCGAGAACCCAAACGCACCGCGCCGCCATTCATGCTGCCTCTTTGTGCGACCGCTAAGTGCGCCGCACAGACATGTTGCCTTCACGAACGAAACCAGCTCGTCATCGTACAGCGATCACATCGCACTGGCGGAGATACAGGCGGACTTGGTTGCACGTAAGCGGAAGTGCGTGCAGCAACGCATTGACAACTTTTTTTCGGCCACCGGGACCCTGAAGTGTCAATAAAAGTATTTTTTTTTCTGACGCATTCATTTTTTCGGACATTCGATAATTCGGACTTCTTTACGTTCCCCGTGGAGTCCGAATTATCGGTCGTCGACTTACATTTGCGACCGTAGCGGAGCTTGAAAGACAGCTTTGCCGCAATACGGGAGTGTATTGAGGTCAAGCACACTGAAAATCTAGAGACAACTTCCAATCGGACGTTGACTGCGTCTTGGCCAAGTTCGACCGTAACGGAGCTTGAAAGGCAGCTTTGCTACAATACAAGTGTGCATTGAGGCGAAGCGTATTAAAAATCTGGAGGTTGCACTTTCAATCGGACGTTGACTGTATTTGTCTTTGGGAAGTCCGAATTGTTCGAATTGTCGAATCGAATTGAACAGCAGACACTATTAGAAAAATATGCGAAATTTCGAACATTCGCACACTCCTAATTATCGGTCCTTTCTGTATTCTTAGGCGAAGCTGTGCAGGCTAAGGAGGTGGAAGGATGTGGCGGTCCATGAGTGCGTGGAAACTCTAATGAAGAAGCCATGCTGCATACGCTACCTCGAAGGGTCTCCGCACTTGCACCAGTTTCTTTTCAGGTTTACTCAGCACATATAGCTAGGGATGATGCAGCATGAATCGCTACCCATGAAATCCGTCATGTGATCTTAATATTCTTGAATCTTACGTCACCAAGGACAGTGTTTGAAGCATGCATCTCATGAATGCAGTGATGGAGAAATCAAAAGCTGCAACGGAAGACGCTTCAATAGATGCCAGGTCACATGTTTCAGCTTCGCTGTTGTAATCATCTCTACAGAGTGCATGTTGTTTTCCTCGATACATCTCTGCTTCTAAGCCTATTCTCTTGAACCATTTTCTCGGTGTTTTCCTTGACATTGTTCGCAGGACATGGCCTGGGCAGCCATCCGATCAGTACGGGCAACAACACATGTACAACGCCGAAGATCCAAGCCTGTCCAGGCCCAACCTGGCGGAAAATGCCATGAACCAAAGGGAGCGATCACGAGGTGAGTTCCCAGTAATCTTCCATTGGCGCCTGAAGAAAATGTGACGTTGACGAGAGTCTGGAGGGGAAGGATTTGAACATCCGGCGAGAAAGCAGTTGTGGACAGTGTGTGCTTGTTGTTAGGACTAGATGTATGAATACTCTATGGAAATGTTTATTGTTAATATAAATGTGCACAATGCACCGAGTATACACGTATTCAAGGGAAAAAAGAAAGTAAAATAAACTCGAGGCCTGTGCGGAACATACAGCACAGTCGTAGCATAAGCTGGCGGAGTGGCTCTTTCTAGAGCCCGTTGTAAACTCTCTCTGGGCAATTACTGCTAGTACGGATGCGAGGTACCCACTATGCCATAATTAATTGTTTTGCAAAACAGCGGGGTACCGATTACGCATCTGTAAAGCAATATGCATGTAGACGTAGCTGCACACTTTGTTGATGCTGTGGCTGATCGTCATGAATTATGGCTGAGTCCTTTGTAATCAGTAGGAAGCTTTTATCACCAGAGTTTCACACCTGGTTTGGCTACATTGCGCCAATTTGGCTAATGTTTTAGGGCGGTGGCGGCAGAAAAAACGCCTTGGCTACTTTTGGCCACTTTATTGTTTCCTTGATTTGAATGAACTTATCAAAAGCTTGTGACGTGCAGCCACTGGCAATTGAGCAGGCGGTGTCAAAACATTGCGAGCAAGGCATGTTTCCTGCTCCCGAAATTGAATTTGGCACTTACATTACACAAAAGATAAGATACGTGGCTGAGGGTTTGAGGGAAAACTGTTGCATGACGCCTCATTTAGGAGACTGCCTATTGCTTAACGCTACTTTAAACTGCAATTTTAAAGGTTGTCTACTTACAGGACACATACAAGATGGACATTTGAGGAGACATAAAGGCATTGGCCAGATTGCGACAGTTGGGACACATACAGGACGGTTATATATCGGATACATACAGGTCAGTCACAGATGGGACACATAGAGGACGGACACCTTAAGGAGACAGAAAGTCAGCAGCCAATTCACGATATCCGGGAGACATACAGGTTGTGTCCTTATGCTGCCTCGAGGGAACCATACAGTACACTTCCAGGACATGGCCATTTTCATAAGGCACAGAGTCTAGCTAGCGTCGTCAATTTACGCATGTGTGTTTACCTGGTCCCAACAACCGTGTTGATTCCTGCAGTGTGCTTTGCTTGGGTGAATCCTTTAATACGGGCGATATTTGCCTGTTGCAGGGTCTCGTAAACCGCGAGGCATCGCGTACCTTCGCAGTTTGCTGCAGCCGAAGCAAAGGAGCCATAGTGGCGAGCCTCTTTCTCGAGACGTAAGAATGCATCATGTTCAATAATCAACGCTCGTTGCTCCCATATGACACCAATTATCCATGTATACTGCAGTGGTAAAGGTAGCAAAAAAGAGTGAGCTGCGCGTCATCGGCTCAAAGTGGACGTCGAAGTAAGATGTGCGGAAGTTGCTCTCACACACTGTGACAGCTAAGAGATACAGTCGAACCTGTTTATAACGAACTCGATAGTGCCGCGAAAACTGGTCGTTATAACAGTAGTTCGTTGTATATGGACTCTCCCTTATAAACGTGCACTTAGTATATGTGCACCGAGTATACACGTATTCAAGAAAAAAGAAAGTAAAATAAACTCGAATCTTGTGCGGAACGTGCAGCACAGTCGTAGCATAAGCTGGCGGAGTGGCTCTTTCTAATGCCCGTTGTAAACTCTCTCTGGGCGATTACTGCCAGTACAGGTGCGAGGTAACCACTATGCCATAATTAATCGTTTTACAAAGGAGCGGTGTACCGATTACGCATCTGTAAAGCAATATGCATGTAGACGTAGCTGCGCACTTTGTTGATTGTTCGGGTGATCGTCATGAATTATGCTGAGTCCTTTGTAATCAGTAGGAAACTTTAATCACCTGGTGTTCGCCGCCCGATGCATATGAGAAAATGAGGCGTTAGAACAACATCCACAGCCTTTGTTTGCTGTTTGCCGGTTCTTACGCGAGGTTCGGGGGGGGGGGGGGGTAGGGGGAATGCGTGCCGACTGTTTATTTTATGTCCAGGTTTGACCGTAAGGGATACTGTGGGGGCACTGTACCAGCCGGCTGAAGAATCAGAGCCGGATACCGCATGCTTCAAGTGTGTGCAGTTGCTTGCCAAAATGCGTTTTTTTTTTGCGTTCGCACCGATTCACAACAGACTGGAGCAAATGGTTGCCGCCAGTGATCTCCTTGAAGTGCTGTGATGATAGCTTGTTCACAGGACAGGCCAACGGGTGACTTGACAGTTATCCTTGTACAATACTGTTGCCAGAAACTAAGTGTGCCAACAAAGGATGGCTAAAGAAAAGTGCTTCTCTGTTGTGCTTTCCTCTTTGTCCTGTGTAATTTTCACTCTGCAGTTTTTAGCGTGGATTACCATCACACTTGGAATTATAATTTCGAGCATGACAAGATTGTGAAACCCATCCCCCTGCTCTTTGTTGTCTCTGAAAGCCATGCCACCTCTGTGCTTTGCATCATTTTCACGGGGCACTCATGTTCCAGTCCAGCTGATACCAAGATGCAGTTCTGGGACACAAAACTGCTCGTTGTGCGTATTGCTTAGTGCATGTCAGTAAGCATTGCTTGGTGACATGCCAGGAGATCTTGGTGGGTCATTGGCGGGGAAGGTAAACCAGTCACGATTTCCTTTAGAGTAAGAATAGTGTGCACTAGAGCTGTGCGAATAGCAAAACTTTGGGTGCGAAGCGAATTCGAATATTGAAGTGTGAGTGCGAATGGAATCGAATATTTTTCGAATATTTCTCGAATATTTTTATAATACTTTGAAGCGAAATTGCAGAAAAAAAAGTTGGAGACCTCCGATTCCTAAGCATATTCTCATGAGACAGCAACATGAAAGTGTTTCTTTTCGCTAGGTTGATGAAGCGAAGCTCTGGTGGCGTGGTCTTTCACAGTTGTCTTATCAGGAATGAGGCAATGTAGAGGCCGAATTGTATTTGCGTACATGTTTTGGTGCAACCAAAGTGTTGCCGACAACACTTTACTCGTGATACGCAAAGATGCCGTTTCCTCAGCCTCTCCTCCTCTTTCAACTTCTGTGGAGGCCCAACTGACGTGGCGGACAAGGGTGCGCTCTCTTCAAGTCCGGTGTTCCAAGTCTCCCTCGTAGACGTCGATCTATTAGAACATGTGAAATTTTGGATGCTAAAAAGCTCCGGCGTCCGACTTTTCGGACTTCCTGCCCAAATTTCAAGTCCAAAACAGCATTAATTGAGCCCCCACCACTGCCACATCTTTCATCTCCATGTTCAAACCAGCGTTTTCTTTAGTTAATACTAGGCTTGTGCGAATATTCGAGCACTTCGAATATTCGAACGAGTAATACAATATTCGAATTCGCTTCGACTCGAATTTAAATGATTGAAAACTTCGAAGTTCGTACTCGAAACGAACGAATAGGTGTATAGTAGTCCGCTTTTAACCCCCTGTAACGGTGGTTTCACTGCAGTGGAGGGGTGCTATTTTATGAATACACCTTTCCAGGGAAAATCCGCACTGCTCGTTTGTAACCTCTTGTAAAGGTGGTTTCACTGCAGTAAAAGAGTGCTACACGGTGAATACACTTTTCCAGGGAAAATCCACAGTGCCGCGAAGCCCCACTTCAAGTTTAAATGAACATAGTACCCTCAGTCGATTTATCATTTTTTAAGTTTACAAACTTGTTATACCGGCTTACATGCTACAAGTATAGTAAATTTTAAAACGTAACGTATTTTACAGGTTATCATTTGCATTCTACCGAAAGCCAAACCCTGCTACTATTCAAAGTTGCTTCCACTTCCTTTGAACCAAAAAAGAATAACATTTGCACGCGCCTTGTTACAATTAAAAAAAAAAAAAACGTTGTGCAGGATGGTTGGGTCATGACAGATATGCTCATTTTTCTTTATAATACGTGATATATACTATTAGAATTCTATTCGAAATTATTCGACCAAAATCACTATTCGCTTCGAATTCGCTTCGAACCTAAAATTTAATATTCGCACAAGCCTAGTTATTACATTTGCGACCGTAGCGGAGTTTGAAAGGCAGCTTTGCCGCAATATAACTTCGTACTGAGGTGAAGCATATTAAAAATCTGAAGGTTGCACTTTCAATCGGACGTTGACTGTATTTGTCTTTGGGAAGTCCGAATTGTTCGAATCGTAAAATTCGAGTGCGAATCGAATCGAATAGCAGACACTATTAGAAAAATATTGGAAATTTCGAATATTCGCACACTCCTAATTATCGGTCCTTTCTGTATTCTTAGGCGAAGCTGTGTAGGCTAAGGAGGTGGAAGGATGTGGCTGTCCATGAGTGCGTGGAAACTCTAATGAAGAAGCCATGCTGCATACGCTACCTCGAAGGGTCTCCGCACTTGCACCAGTTTCTTTTCAGGTTTAGTCAGCATATATCTAGGAATGATGCAGCATGAATCGCTACCCATGAAATCCGTCATGTGATCTTAATATTCTTGAATCTTACGTCACCAATGACAGTGTTTGAAGCATGCATCTCATGAATGCAGTGATGGAGAAATCAAAAGCTGCAACGGAAGACGCTTCAATAGATGCCAGATCACATGTTTCAGCTTCGCTGTTGTAATCATCTCTACAGAGTGCATGTTGTTTTCCTCGATACATCTCTGCTTCTAAGCCTATTCTCTTGAACCATTTTCTCGGTGTTTTCCTTGACATTGTTCGCAGGACATGGCCTGGGCAGCCATCCGATCAGTACGGGCAACAACACATGTACAACGCCGAAGATCCAAGCCTGTCCAGGCCCAACCTGGCGGAAAATGCCATGAACCAAAGGGAGCGATCACGAGTTGAGTTCCCAGTAATCTTCCATTGGGCGCCTGAAGAAAATGTGACGTTGACGAGAGTCTGGAGGGGAAGGATTTGAACATCCGGCGAGAAAGCAGTTGTGGACAGTGTGTGCTTGTTGTTAGGATTAGATGTATGAATACTCTATGGAAATGTTTATTGTTAATATAAATGTGCACAATGCACCGAGTATACACGTATTCAAGGGAAAAAAGAAAGTAAAATAAACTCGAGGCCTGTGCGGAACATACAGCACAGTCGTAGCATAAGCTGGCGGAGTGGCTCTTTCTAGAGCCCAATGTAAACTCTCTCTGGGCAATTACTGCTAGTACGGATGCGAGGTACCCACTATGCCATAATTAATCGTTTTACAATGTAGCAGCGTACCGATTACGCATCTGTAAAGCAATATGCATGTAGACGTAGCTGCACACTTTGTTGATGCTGTGGCTGATCGTCATGAGTTATGGCTGAGTCCTTTGTAATCAGTAGGAAGCTTTAATCACCTGGTGTTCGCCGCCCGATGCATATGAGAAAATGAGGCGTTAGAACAACATCCACAGCCTTTGTTTGCTGTTTGCCGGTTCTTACGCGAGGTTCGGGTGGGGGATGCGTGCCGATTGTTTATTTATGTCCAGGTGTGATGCTGAAGGATAGAGGGGGGCCATGGTACCGGCCGGTTGAAGCGTCCAATCCGCATACCGCACTTACCAGGTGAGCGCAGTTCCTTGCCAAAATGCGTTTTTTTTTTTTGCATTCGCACCGATTCACAACAGACTGGGGCAAACGGTCGCCGGCACTGATCTCCTTGAAGTGATGTGATGATAGCTTGTTCACAGGACAGACCAACGGGTGACTTGACAGTTATCCTTGTACAATACTGTTGCCAGAAACTAAGTGTGGCAACAAAGGATGGCTAAAGAAAAGTGCTTCTCTGTTGTGCTTTCCTCTTTGTCCTGTGTAATTGTCACTCTGTAGTTTTGAGCGTGGATTACCATCACACTTGGAATTACCGTATTTATTCGCGTAATGAACGCACTATTTTTTCCGAAAGACCAGAGCGAAGTTGCCAGGTAAATTTTCTAAAACTTTTTTGGGATCAGCTGAAAATACGATAATGCAAAAAAAAGTTGGGTAGCTTACCTTTTACAATGGACATGCGCGTACACTATTTGAAAACTCGCATTTTTATTGTACTTCAATTGCTTCAATCTTCGTCAGAATCGCTGGTACCTTCGTCCAGGTCACTGGCCACTTCCATATCTTGGTCCCACAACTGGTCGTCCTCGCTGCCGTCCAGTGCATTTGCGATTCCCGTCTTCTTAAATCTCTTTGTTATCAGATCACCGGGTAGCGAGCGCCATGAGTCCAAGATCCAGGTGCAGACCAGCTCGACGGACGGCCTCTTAATCTTGCCGGTCGGCGTCAGGGCGTGTCCTCCATAGGCCATTCATTCCCTGTACAAGCGGCGCACACTGTCTTTGATCGGTTTATTAATGCAAACATCAAGGGGCTGAAGCACCGAAGTGAGTTCACCCAGAATGATGGCGATCTGGGTGCGCAGCTCCTTGAGTTTCCGGCAAACGTTCTCTCCCAGATGGCCGCGAAAACTATCGACAACAAAAACAGACGGGAGAAGCAGGGCACCAGGGCGTCGTCCCCAGACAGTCTGCACCCAGTCGACCATTAGATCGTCCGACATCCACCCTTTCTCCTGAGCCCACACGTGTATTCCGGTTGTGAAGCTGGCCTTCGGCACGGTTTTTTGCTTGAAGATAACGTACGGTGGCAACTTCCGGCCGTCTGCCGTGACAGCCAGCATGAACGTGAAACGCTGCTTCTCGGCGCCTGTCGTTTTAACGAGCACGCTACGTGCTCCCCGGTCATCGACAGTCCTACTCATCGGCATGTCGAAATTGATGGGTGTTTGGTCCGCGTTCCCGATTTGCGAGAGAACGAATTCTCGGTCCCGCCGCAGGCGTATAACGAACTTGTGAAAATCCACTGCCTTATTTTCGTAGCAAGGAGGAAGTCGATGACAAAGTGATGTGCCCCTCCTCAAGCGCAGTCCGTTGCGCCGTATGAAGCTCGTCGTCCACCCATTGCTCGCTTTAAACGCCGCGGGAGCGATGCCATGCTTCCTGGCTGTGGCTCGCGCTTGCGTCTGGATCACTTCGTGCGAAACGACACAGCCGTCGTTTCGTAGGTCCCGGACATATTTTGAGATCTCCTCTTCCACAGCAGGAAACTTCCCGGTCTTTGGTCTCCTGAAGCAACGTCGCTCCCTATTTGTCGCGCGGAGCTTGTCATGCTGCTTCCGTCAGTAGCGCACACGTAGTTCATCAATTCCTAAATGCCTACCGGCAGCACGATTCCCGTGTTCATGTGCGTACTCCACAGCCTGTAGCTTGAAACCGGCCGTGTAGCTCACATTTCGGCCCATCGTCCACGACAAAACGCAACACAGGCTCAGAAAGAACTCCCAACGAGGTGAGAACGGGCAGCATGACTTGTGAGGCGAAAAAAAAAAAGTAGGGCTATGATGACAACAATGCTAGAACGGGCGTCACCGTCTTGCATCGTTTTGATTGGCTGCCCTACCCGGCCTCGGAAATTCCGCCGCTTCGGTGGTAGATGGCGCTATATTCTGCAAGCTGCTAGAGTCACTGGAAAAATTTCAGAGTATCGCATCTGTTTT
This sequence comes from Rhipicephalus sanguineus, assembly GCF_013339695.2. NCBI lineage: Eukaryota > Metazoa > Arthropoda > Arachnida > Ixodida > Ixodidae > Rhipicephalus > Rhipicephalus sanguineus. Next base: position 141,166,012 of record NC_051182.1, on the reverse strand, counting down.
CCGCGCGCCGCCGCCGACGCGATTGGCTTACTCGCATCACGTGACCTTTCGCCGCCATATCCCTTCCAAGCGCTTTGGGTGCAGGCGCGTTCAGTGCAGAGCGTGGCCGGACATTTAGCAGTACCACGGTCCCCAGAAGTACTTCGTCGCTTTTTTAAACGCGTCATGCAGACAGGGGCGTAAGCAGACATTTTTTCCGGGGGGGGGGGGCGCCTCCTCGATCTGAAGAGGGGCCTGGCAGGCAGATATGGTCGATTGTCATTTCGTGCTATGTATGCCACGGGAAAAAATTCGTGGGGGGGAGGGGGTACGGGCCCGGTGTGCCACCCCCTGGCCACGCCACTACATGCAGATGCCAGAAGAGAGTAGCTCACCATCACTCGAACGTTACTGATGAGCTACTCTGGGAATCTCGTTTGCCGTGTGGGAAAAATTAATGTCAAAGGGCGCCGTTCTACGTGGCTACAAGTTGGCCTGAACGAATTCGCCCCCCTCGAATAACACTCCTTCCTGCAGTGAACTACACTAAGTTTGCTGGAAAAAATCTTATGCGACAGGATACTTCACCTTTTGGTTCGCTATGATCAGCGATATTGAAAACTACATACCTTTCTATTTGCTCGGCTGTTTATATCTCGATCTGTTGAACAGATTAGGCATGCTATCCTAGTTGTAAGCGTGTCACGCACGAGAGCGAAATCGAAGATTTAATAAAATAATAACTGTTTACTGGTATACCTTGAAGGCAATTGTGGCATGATCATTTAGCATTGCACAAAACAGAAGCGTGCAACTCTGTTGATAAACTTGGTATAAGGCAACGTTATCAAGCGTATTTTTAAATTTGTTGCAAAAAATGCTGCTAATACTGCTTGCGCCGAGCGTACCCTTAAAATACTGTATAGTAAGTGAGAAATAGTCACAGCAAAAAAGAAAAAAAAACTGCTTATCCTCCCACGCATTGAGGGAATCGATTTCATGCGAGCCCTAGATCTATATACACATACTGTGTTGCAGTAGCATGGGATTTAAACATTCCGGGATGCGCTATTTCTGATCAAAAGAACATAAAGCACCGTGCCGAGGAAGTTTTAATAAGAGCGCAGTATAAAAAAAAAAGTGCAGTAGTGCAGAAACCGAACCCCAGCTGTTTACGCGCTGGCAACGCCAAAAAAAGAACTGTTTGTCGGAACAGAGCAAAATATTTGCAAATTCATTGCAACGTTGAGAATATTAAGAAGACAAGAAATAGGAAATGAAATAATTAAGTAGTGATGTCAATCATTTTTGATGACCTTCTACGTATCGCAAGATAAGATGCACCTTACCTACCGCACGCCGATTCACCCGTGCGTTCGGCTGCTGGCGTTCCGAATCAAGACGTCGCGCACAACTTCCAATTACCGTACACACACAACTTCTATTACACATATCAACCAGTTGAACAGCAAGCACGGTGCGCAAGCAAGCTATGCGTCCGCGATCAGTCGAAGGACGCAATGTTGAATGTTCTCGATGTTGTTCGATAACGTTCTCGAGTGCAGTGAACCTGAACACCGACTGCAAAGCTAGCGCAAAGAGTCAAGATTCCCCAAATGTCGAAGTAAATGGCATCTCGCACGATGTCACTGTGCTAATGCAACTATGTTTACAGCCCCGGACCTAGCGAACACGCCCGAGCGTGACACGAAAAGAGACCGATGAAGCCATGAAGAGAGTTCGCGAGCACATGGCAACATTCGCCTTACGTTTCATTAGTTACACCGCTAACCGCGCAGTCGATCCATACCTGTCGATGACTCGAAATCACTTCTAATATCCTCTTGAAGAAACACACACACATAATGCCGTTCTGCAGAGCGTAACACGACACTGAGGCTAAAAGATCGGTCACTTCTCAACACACGCTAGCAAGCAACGCGCCGGACGGTGTGGAAGGGACATGGCCGCCGCCACCCAATGTTGCCCGCGTGCAGCCTACCTTTGCAGTACTCTGATTTTCCAGTGACTCTACAAGCTGCAAGGCTTGCGACCACCCGATGCAAAGGGAAAGCCACAGTTTCACCATCATCATCATCATGTCCCCGCGCGCTCCCGCACCGCCGCATTTTAGATGCCGCCGGCTCCGCAAAGCTTCGTATTTGTGTGACCGTGGGATGGCGTGGGCAGTTTTGCTGTTAGGTAGCCTACACGACCGGTCCTTAGGCTCCCTACGCTGTGTGCTTGTGAGCCGCGATGTCTCTACACTCGAACCGTTCGTGAATGCGGCTGCGGCGTGGACCAGTCACGACTTCCTTTAGAGTAAGAATAGTTTGCACTAGAGCTGTGCGAATAGCAGAATTTTGGGTGCGAAGCGAATTCGAATATTGAAGTGTGAGTGCGAGTGGAATCGAGTATTTTTCGAATATTTTTCGAATACTTTTCTAATACTTCGAAGCGAAATTGCAGAAAAGAAAGTTGGAGACCTCCGATTCCTAAGCATATTCTCATGAGACAGCAACATGAAAGTGTTTCTTTTTGCTAGGTTGATGAAGCGAAGCTCTGGTTTGGTGGTGTTTCATAGTTGTCTTATCAAAAATGAGGCAATGTAGAGGCCGAATTGTATTTGCGTACATGTTTCGGTGCAACCAAAGTATTGCCGGCAACACTTTACACGCGATAGGCAAAGATGCCATTTCCTCAACCTCTCCTCCTCTTTCAACTTCAGTGGAGGCCCAACTGATGCGGCGGACAAGGGCGCGCTCCCTTCAAGTCCGGTGTTCCAAGTCTGCCTCGTAGATGTCGATCTATCAGAATGTGTGAAATTTTGGACGCTAAAAAGCTCCTGCGTCCGATGTTTCAGACTTCCTGCCCAAATTTCAGGTCCAAAACAGCATTAATTGAGCCCCCACCTCTGCCACATCTTTCATCTCCATGTTGAAACAAGCGTTTTCTTTAGTTAATATACAGTCGTCGACCGATAAATCGGACGCCGATAATTCGGACATGCTCGGCAATTCGGACAGTCGCGCGGCATTGCCGATGATCCCATAGAAGTAATGTGTAAAGACGACTGATATTTTAGACAGCTGCCAGATCTACATTCGATAATCCGGACCCTCTCCGAGACTGTCGCGCATGCCGAATCGCGAGCCATTATCTCCTCGGGTACCCGTACCATACAAAGTACGGCCTCAGAGATTTCTAATTGGAAATGCCAATATTGGAGGCACTGGTCAACTGTTGGAAATCGTATCGACATCGCGAACATCCTACATTCCGGTTCCTGTATCCCCGCGCTGCGCTTTTTTCAAGCACACGAGCGCCATCAACGGGCGCGCAAGCGCTCATGGGAAATATGTGTACGCTGCAGCAGCCGCCGCGACAAGCGCGCGGGCCTCGCGCCGTAGCTTTCGGTTTGCGCTGTGCCAGGACTCATTAGACACAGTGAATTTGGCAAGGTGTAACATGTTACTGCACAATTCACTCACGAACTTCAGTGTTTAGCTGCGAGGGCCTCTCGACGATTTCCATCTGTCCCACTGATGGACCAGTTGAGCGGCTCAGAAGCGTCAGCTTTTATTTCATTTTTTTTTTGGCGCCAGTGCGCCTTACGGCATCAAAAAAATACAACTCGGTTGTCTATGAAGTGCAGCAGTGGTCTATGATTCGCGGATGCATTTGGAATCAACGTCCATCGACACTGTTGACGAGTACAGTGTGAGGTTCTGATATTTAAAGAGTACACTAGAAAGTGTAGTCGGCATTTGGGGAAATGAGATGCATTCATTGCGTCGCTCGCACCATATATGTAACGAACGATAAGTGCCTGCTAACCTTCGTTGGTGCAATAACTACAGGTTGGAATAATACTTAAAGTGTAAAAAGAAAGGTGGATTACAAGGAGGGAAATGCACAAACCAGCGGTCACACACAACTGGAAATTTATTGCGTGCGTGAAAAAAGACATATCTACAAAAATGGAAGTGCATCGCGCGTGTCATAAAGAGGCACAGAAAGTCAAACAACCAAGGCGCGTGCTTATACAGTTGAATAATAAAGCTGAATTCTTTGTGTTGTAACGACTGAGCAGGTTGACTGACACAGTGTGGCGTTATTTGTGACATCATATGCCTCCGAAATTTCTCGCGTTGTATGATTAGGTTGATGGTACAAAATTAGTGTGCTTTTAAAGATGGATTTGCAGGACTGACATAGCGAGGCGAGATGAGACTGCTCCATTCAATGAATTTCGATGTTCGCTGAGGCGCATATTAATACATCGACCAGTCTGGCCGATGTACATGTGGACCCAAGAGAAATTTGTGGTTAACTCCTACAAAATTTGCAAAACAGCTGGCATGCCTCTGACCGCATTTCTCTTTGCCCACCGTAGACCCCTGTGACCTTAATGCGACTAAGCTTATTTGGGGCGGCAAACACAACTTTCACCCCCACATCGCTTCACTAGTACGTTCTTCACGCCATGCGACTTCTTATACATATGTGGAATAACTGCAGTATTTCTAGTTGCTTCATTATTTACGGATGGAGGACGTCCGTGTTAATCTTCCTTTGCCATGCGAACAGGTTTTCGGAAACCAATAAAACGATACACAGGATACTCCGCCTCTTTACAGCTAGAAACTAGTGCTCATCTTATGTGCGCAAGCTTTTTCCAATGCCGTGCGTAATCATGACATCGTAATTCCTCGTTTAACAATATTCCAATGTGCCGACGCGAAATAAAACACCTATTTCGCTGAACGCGGGCTACACTGCCCGCAAACATGCTCCGCATTGAAACTTAAAAGCATGTGTCAAGAAACTGCAAATTATCAGAGCAAGGCATCTCGCAAGTGAATTCTAGTCCCATCCCTTTTTCTTTAAAACGTTTAGAATGTGCTCACTTCTTTGTACAGTGCGTGACTTGTCAATTAAAATCAAATAACCATCTGTATACCTGAACACTGCAACACCTCTCTACAGTTTGGTTAAACCCGATCACGAGCCGCTATTGCATTAAATGCCATAGCGGCTTGTGAACAACTAATCACTGAATAAATACGAATTCGGTGTTCCACCTCACATTTCTCACGATAGCACGTTTTGACTGCGTGTATCGGCACGTGATAAATCGCATGCCGCTTAACTGATACATCCGGTATACATCCGCTCGGTAATACCTACACTGACTGCGTCATTCCTTTCGCATTTCATGCGTGGAGATGCATGCAGGTGCGTTCAGACATGTGTAGTATTTAGGAGTTAATAATAGTCAACCAGCGGCGAAGCGTTTTTTTCGTTTGGTGCTCCCACGGCGCCAACGAGCAGCGAGCGACTGAAGAGCCGGCGGGCTTACCGTACACACTTTTCCCATAGTGCTTCGTGCGCCCGCGGGGGGGTTCTGGGATTGCTTGAAAAAGGTCTAAATCGCCTCCATTCTGTTGAATGTGTCTGCAGTAAAGCGTGTTGCGCGCGTTCATTTTTATTTCGAGACTTGCTTTATATTACTCTGCTGTCTCAAAAGATCTGAGTTAAATGGAGCCAACGGTGCCCTCACAGCCAGCGCCGAAGGCCGCGGCGACGACAACGAAACGCGGCAGATACAGTCAACTGCGGATTTTTCGGACGCCCGATTTTCCGGTCATGCTCGAAAATTCGGGCGCTTTCGCGGCACCGTCACCAGCCCCATAGACGTCAATGGACAAGAACGTCCGAAATTTCTGACGCTAAAACTCTTGGGCGTCCGATTTTTCAGGCTTTCTGTCCAAATTGCAGGTCCAAAAGGCAAAAAATCACACCATCTCCGCTAAAGGGGACCATGAGGCGATGCGAAGCAGCGTTTCGGCATGTCGATCCCGCGTTTAGAGGGGAAGTGGAGAGGGGGAGGAGAGGGGAAGGGGAGAGGGAGAAAGTGGGAGAGGAGGTGCATGGAGAGGGTACGCGCATGCGCAGTAGAGGCGGTCAGCGCCGCACACCACCACCGGATTGAACTCCGCCATAAGATGCTTCGCATCTAAAATTGAAGGCTCCGCCTCTGCCGCGTCTATCATCTCGTAGGTTCGAACCAGCGCTTTCGCGAGTAGACCTGTTTGCGATAGTAGCAGACTCCGAAAGTTAGCTTTGTCGCAATGCCGAAGTGTTATGGGGTGAAGCGGTCCAGAAATTCAAAGGGGCCGCTATGACGACGCCGTGCGGCGATGCTTTACGGATAAGCAGGGGAAATGCGCGGAGGCGTGATGGCGGCAGGTGGCAAACGCGCCAGTACGGCTCAATCGCTGACAAGCCTTACGATAAGCATCTTCAGTCAACTAACTGCTCGGTAGTGCATGTGGCCTGGTGCAGTTGCATGTGTAGTGCACGCATTTAATAGGCGAGAACCCAAACGCACCGCGCCGCCATTCATGCTGCCTCTTTGTGCGACCGCTAAGTGCGCCGCACAGACATGTTGCCTTCACGAACGAAACCAGCTCGTCATCGTACAGCGATCACATCACACTGGCGGATATACAGGCGGACTTGGTTGCACGTAAGCGGAAGTGCGTGCAGCAACGCATTGACAACTTTTTTTCGGCCAGCGGAACCCTGAAGTGTCAATAAAAGTATTTTTTTTTTGACCCATTCGTTTTTTCTGACATACGATAATTCGGACTTCTTTACGTTCCCCGAGGAGTCCGAATTATCGGTCGTCGACTTACATTTGCGACCGTAGCGGAGCTTGAAAGGCAGCTTTGCCGCAATAGGAGAATGTGATGAGGTGAAGCTCGCTGAAAATGTAGAGACAACTTCCAATCGGACGTTGACTGCGTCTTGGCCAAGTTCGACCGTAACAGAGCTTGAAAGGCAGCTTTGCCACAATACAAGCGTGTAATCAAGTGAAGCATATTGAAAATCTGGAGGTCGCACTTTCAATCGGACGTTGACTGTATTTGTCTTTGGGAAGTCCGAATTGTTCGAATGGTAAAATTCGAGTGCGAATCGAATTGAATAGCAGACACTATTAGAAAAATATGCGAAATTTCGAACATTCGCACACTCCTAATTATCGGTCCTTTCTGTATTCTTAGGCGAAGCTGTGTAGGCTAAGGAGGTGGAAGGATGTGGCGGTCCATGAGTGCGTGGAAACTCTAATGAAGAAGTCATGCTGCATACGCTACCTCGAAGGGTCTCCTCACTTGCACTAGTTTCTTTTCAGGTTTACTCAGCATATATAGCTAGGGATGATGCAGCATGAATCGCTACCCATGAAATCCGTCGTGTGATCTTAATATTCTTCAATCTTACGTTACCAAGGACAGTGTTTGAAGCATGCATCTCATGAATGCAGTGATGGAGAAATCAAAAGCTGCAACGGAAGACGCTTCAATAGATGCCAGATCACATGTTTCAGCTTCGCTGTTGTAATCATCTCTACAGAGTGCATGTTGTTTTCCTCGGTACATCTCTTCTTCTAAGCCTATTCTCTTGAACCATTTTCTCGGTGTTTTCCTTGACATTGTTCGCAGGACATGGCCTGGGCAGCCATCCGATCAGTACGGGCAACAACACATGTACAACGCCGAAGATCCAAGCCTGTCCAGGCCCAACCTGGCGGAAAATGCCATGAACCAAAGGGAGCGATCACGAGGTGAGTTCCCAGTAATCTTCCATTTGGCGCCTGAAGAAAATGTGACGTTGACGAGAGACTGGAGGGGAAGGATTTGAACATCCGGCGAGAAAGCAGTTGTGGACAGTGTGTGCTTGTTGTTAGGACTAGATGTATGAATACTCTATGGAACTGTTTATTGTTATTATAAATGTGCACAATGCACCGAGTATACACGTATTCAAGGGAAAAAAGAAAGTAAAATAAACTCGAGGCCTGTGCGGAGCATACAGCACAGTCGTAGCATAAGCTGGCGGAGTGGCTCTTTCTAGAGCCCGTTGTAAACTCTCTCTGGGCAATTAATGCTAGTACGGATGCGAGGTACCCACTATGCCATAATTAATCGTTTTGCAAAGGAGCGGGGTACCGATTACGCACCTGTAAATCAATATGCATGTAGACGTAGCTGCACACTTTGTTGATGCTGTGGCTGATCGTCATGAATTATGGCTGAGTCCTTTGTAATCAGTAGGAAGCTTTTATCACCAGAGTTTCACACCTGGTTTGGCTACATTGCGCCAATTTGGCTAATGTTTTAGGGCGGTGGCGGCAGAAAAAACGCCTTGGCTACTTTTGGCCACTTTATTGTTTCCTTGATTTGAACGAACTTATCAAAAGCTTGTGACGTGCAGCCACTGGCAATTGAGCAGGCGGTGTCAAAACATGGCGAGCAAGGCATGTTTCCTGCTCCCGAAATTGAATTCGGCACTTACATTACACAAAAGAAAAGGTACGTGGCTGAGGGTTTGAGGGAAAACTGTTGCATGACGCCTCATTTAGGAGACTGCCTATTGCTTAACGCTACTTTAAATTGCAATTTTAAAGGTTGGCTACTTACAGGACACATACAAGATGGACATTTGAGGAGACATAAAGGCATTGGCCAAATTGCGACAGTTGGGACACATACAGGACGGTTATATATCGGATACATACAGGACAGTCACAGATTGGACACATAGAGGACGGACACCTTAAGGAGACAGAAAGTCAGCAGCCAATTCACGATATCCGGGAGGCATACAGGTTGTATCCTTATGCTGCCTCGAGGGAACCATACAGTACACTTCTAGGACATGGCCATTTTCATAAGGCACACAGTCTAGCTAGCGTCGTCAATTTACGCATGTGTGTTTACCTGGTCCCAACACCCGTGTTGATTCCTGCAGTGTGCTTTGCTTGGGCGAATCCTTTAATACGGGCGATATTTGCCTATTGCAGGGTCTCGTAAACCGCGAGGCATCGCGTACCTTCGCAGTTTGCTGCAGCCAAAGCGAAGGAGCCATCGTGGCGAGCCTCTTTCTCGAGACGTAAGAATGCATCATGTTCAATAATCAACGCTCGTAGTTCCCATATGACACCAATTATCCATGTATACTGCAGTGGTAAAGGTAGCAAAAAAGAGTGAGCTGTGCGTCATCGGCTCAAAGTGGATGTTGAAGTAAGATGTGCGGAAGTTGCTCTCACACACTATGACAGCTAAGAGATACAGTCGAACCTGTTTATAACGAACTCGATAGTGCCGCGAAAACTGGTCGTTATATCAGTAGTTCGTTGTATATGGACTCTCCCTTATAAACGTGCACTTAACGACCATCCATTTGTTTTCTGCGTATTTTTATTGCGTCGTGAAGCGACCCCCGCTGAGTGCTCGGGAGTGAATTAAACCGCCTTTGTAAAGAACTGACACCGTTTCACTGAAGCGTGGTACCGCCACGCGGAGCCTGCTTCATGCCTGCTTGACTCCAGATTGTCCTCTTCGTTCAACGTGGCGAAGACAAGCATTTTGCAAGCAACGCGCACCCTACGTCTCCGTGCGGCCCTGCATGACTGTGCATACCACGCTTGGGTTGTCGCCTAATCAAACCTGCAGTGTACGCTCGCTGTCAGTGCATCGACATTTCTCGGTGCCAATGTCGCTCAACACCAGCGAGCTACTCTTGTTTCTTCAAAGCGACGCGAACTAAAGCAGTCTCATATGACGCGGCAGCGGCGAACTTGCGAACAGCACCATGGCGCTTGTACTGCCGTCAATCCGCACAGTTCACGCCACATGCGCAGCCGGGCAGATAGCTGCAGTTGACTATGTTGTCGGTGATAAGTCATAATGGCATGTTCATCACCACCTCGCCGTCACTCTTTTCTGATGCTTATATCCGTGAAGGCGGTGCCACGATTGCGTGGAAGCCGTAATCATCAATGGACCGGCCTCTGCCGTTACCAAAAAGATGGAATACCCTTTGCGGCACAATGTGGCGTCGACGAGTTGAGCGGCGCAGTAAACATTTTTGTGAGACGAAACGTTATCGCTGTCATCGCTTCTTGCATTTATGGCATGTTGAGCTTCAAGGCATTGTTTGTAGGCTTGTGCAAATAGTAAATTTTAGGTCCGAAGCGAATTCGAAGCGAATAATGATTTCGTCGAATAGAAATCGAATAGTTTATATCACATATTATAAAGAAAAAATAGCATATTTGTCATGACCCAACTAACCAGCGCAATATTTTTAAAGTTCAAACGAAGCCACAACCACCTTGGTGGCCACTCACCTGATCTAGCACGGAACGGACACGGCATGAACCCAGGTGAGCCACGCCTGTCGAGGCCCAACCTGGCTGAAACTGGTACGACCGAAAGGGAGGACTCGTGTGGTGAGTTCCCAGTAATCTTCCATTGGGGACCTGAAGAAAATGTGGCGTTGACGAGAGCCTGGAGGGGAAGGATTTGAACATCCGGCGAGAAAGCACTTGTGGACAGTGTGTGCTTGTTGTTAGGACTAGATGTATGAATACTCTATGGAAATGTTTACTCTTCATATAAATGTGCACAATTCACCGAGTATACACGTATTCAAGGAAAAAAGAAAGTAAAATAAACTCGAGGCCTGTGCAGAACATACAGCACAGTCGTAGCCTAAGCTGGCGGAGTGGCTCTTCCTAGAGCCCGTTGTAAACTCTCTCTAGGCGATTACTGCTAGTACGGATGCGAGGTACCCACTATGCCATAATTAATCGTTTTGCAAAGTAGCGGGGTACCGATTACGCATCTGTAAAGCAATATGCATGTAGACGTAGCTGCACACTTTGTTGGTGCTGTGGCTGATCGTCATGAATTATGGCTGAGTCCTTTGTAATCAGTAGGAAGCTTTAATCACCTGGTGTTCTCTGCCCGATGCATATGAGAAAATGAGGCGCTACAACAATATCGACAGCCTTTGTTTGCTGTTTACCGGTTCGTACACGAGGTTCGGGGGGGGGGGGGGGAATGTGTGCCGACTGTTTATTTTATGTCCAGGTTTGACCGTAAGGGATACAGTGGGGGCACCGTACCAGCCGGCTGAAGAATCAGAGCTGGATACCGCATGCTCCAAGTGAGTGCAGTTGCTTGCCAAAATGCGTTTTTTTTTGCTTTCGCACAGATTCACAACAGACTAGGGCAAATGGTCGCCGGCAGTCATCTCCTTGAAGTGCTGTAATGATAGCTTGTTCACAGGAAAGGCCAACGGGTGACTTGACAGTTATCCTTGTACAATACTGTTGCCAGAAAATAAGTGTGCCAACAAAGGATGGCTAAAGAAAAGTGCTTCTCTGTTGTGCTTTCCTCTTTGTCCTGTGTAATTTTCGCTCTGCTGTTTTGAGCGTGGATTACCATCACACTTGGAATTATAATTTCGAGCATGACAAGTTTGTGAAACCCATGCCCCTGCTCTTTGTTGTCTCTGAAAGCCATGCCACCTCTGTGCTTTGCATCATTTTCACGGGGCACTCATGTTCCAGTCCAGCTGATACCAAGATGCAGTTCTGGGACACAAAACTGCTCGTTGTGCGTATTGCTTAGTGCATGTCAGTAAGCATTGCTTGGTGACATGCCAGGAGATCTTGGTGGGTCATTGGTGGGGAAGGTAAACCAGTCACGATTTCCTTTAGAGTAAGAATAGTGTGCACTAGAGCTGTGCGAATAGCAAAATTTTTGGTGCGATGCGAATTCGAATATTGAAGTGTGAGTGCGAATGGAATCGAATATTTTTCGAATATTTCTCGAATATTTTTCTAATACTTTGAAGCGAAATTGCAGAAAAAAAAGTTGGAGACCTCCGATTCCTAAGCATATTCTCATGAGACAGCAACATGAAAGTGTTTCTTTTCGCTAGGTTGATGAAGCGAAGCTCTGGTGGAGTGGTGTTTCATAGTTGTCTTATGAAGAATGAGGCAATGTAGAGGCCGAATTGTATTTGCGTACATGTTTTGGTGCAACCAAAGTGTTGCTGACAACACTTTACTCGCGATAGGCGAAGATGCCGTTTCCTCAGCCTCTCCTCCTCTTTCAACTTCTGTGGAGGCCCAACTGACGTGGCGGACAAGGGTGCGCTCCCTTCAAGTCCGATGTTCCAAGTCTGCCTCGTAGACGTCGATCTATTAGAACACGTGAAATTTTGGATGATAAAAAGCTCCGGCGTCCGACTTTTCGGACTTCCTGCCCAAATTTCAGGTCCAAAACAGCATTAATTGAGCCCCCACCACTGCCGCATCTTTCATCTCCATGTTCAAACCAGCGTTTTCTTTAGTTAATACTAGGCTTGTGCGAATATTCGAGCAGCTTCGAATATTCGAACGAGTAATACAGTATTCGAATTCGCTTCGACTCGAATTTAAATGATTGAAAACTTCGAAGTATTCTGAACGAACGAATAGGTGTATATTAGTCCGCTTTTAACCCCCTGTAACGGTGGTTTCACTGCAGTGGAGGGGTGCTAATTTATGAATACACCTTTCCAGGGAAAATCCGCACTGCTCGTTTGTAGCCTCTTGTAAAGGTGGTTTCACTGCAGTAACGGCCTGCTACACGGTGAATAAACTTTTCCAGGGAAAATCCACACTGCCGCGAAGCCCCACTTCAAGTTTAAATGAACATAGTACCCTCACGTCGATTTATCATTTTTTTTAAGTTTAAAAACTTGTTATACCGGCTTACATGCTACAAGTATAGTAAATTTTAAAACGTAACATATTTTACAGGTTATCATTTGCATTCTACCGAAAGCCAAATCCTGCTACTATTCAAAGTTGCTTCCACTTCCTTTGAACCAAAAAGAATGACATGTGCACATGCCTTGTTACAATTAAAAAAAAATGTGCAGGTTGGTTGGGTCATGACAAATATGCTCACTTTTCTTTATAGTACGTGATATATACTATTCGAATTCGATTCGAAATTATTCGACCAAAATCACTATTCGCTTCGAATTCGCTTCGAACCTAAAATTTAATATTCGCACAAGCCTAGTTATTACATTTGCGACCGTAGCGGAGCTTGAAAGGCAGCTTTGCCGCAATATAAGTTCGTACTGAGGTGAAGCATATTTAAAATCTGAAGGTTGCACTTTGAATCGGACGTTGACTGTATTTGTCTTTGGGAAGTCCGAATTGCTCGAATTGTAAAATTCGAGTGCGAATCGAATTGAATAGCAGACACTATTAGAAAAATATGCGAAATTTCGAACATCCGCACACTCCTAATAATCGGTCCTTTCTGTATTCTTAGGCGAAGCTGTATAGGCTAAGGAGGTGGAAGGATGTGGCGGTCCATGATTGCCTGGAAACTCTTAATGAAGAAGCCATGCTGCATACGCTACCTCGAAGGGTCTCCGCACTTGCACCAGTTTCTTTTCAGGTTTACTCAGCATATATAGCTAGGGATGATACCCGCTGCAGCATGAATCGCCACCCATGAAATCCGTCATGATCTTAATATTCTTCAATCTTACGTCACCAAGGACAGTGTTTGAAGCATGCATCTCATGAATGTAGTGATGGAGAAATCAAAAGCTACAACGGAAGACGCTTCAATAGATGCCAGATCACATGTTTCCGCTTCGCTGTTGTAATCATCTCTGCAGAGTGCTTGGGCAGTGATTTTTTTATACATGTTGTTTTCCTCGATACATCTCTACTTCTAAGCCTATTCTCTTGAACCATTTTCTCGGTGTTTTCCTTGACATTGTTCGCAGGACATGGCCTGGGCAGCCATCCGATCAGTACGGGCAACAACACATGTACAACGCCGAAGATCCAAGCCTGTCCAGGCCCAACCTGGCGGAAAATGCCATGAACCAAAGGGAGCGATCACGAGGTGAGTTCCCAGTAATCTTCCATTTGGCGCCTGAAGAAAATGTGACGTTGACGAGAGTCTGGAGGGGAAGGATTTGAACATCCGGCGAGAGAGCAGTTGTGAACAGTGTGTTCTTGTTGTTAGGACTAGATGTATGGATACTCTATGGAAATGTTTATTGTTAATATAAATGTGCACAATGCACCGAGTACAGTAGACTCTCAGTAAACGGAAATCTTATAAACGGAACAAATGCTTCTAATATGATTGGTTTTGTGCTTGGGTACTGCACCCCTGCTCCTCTCTCAGTAAACGGAACTCCTCTTAAACGAAACACATTTTCCTGGTCCCTTCAGGTTCCGTTTAACGAGAGCCTACTGTATACACGTATTCAAGGAAAAAAGAAAGTAAAATAAACTCGAGGCCTGTGCGGAACATGCAGCACAGTCTCAGCATAAGCTGGGTGTAAAAATTTTTACTGTGCAGGAAGGGGCCAGAAGAAATGTTGTACTTTAAGAAAAAACAATTGATCAAGCAATCAAGCCATGCGAAAGGTACAGCGACGCAGAGTTTCACACCTGGTTTGGCTACATTGCGCCAATTTGGCTAATGTTTTAAGGCGGTGGCGGCAGAAAAAACGCCTTGGCTACTTTTGACCACTTTATTGTTTCCTCGATTTGAATGAACTTATCAAAAGCTTGTGACGTGCAGCCACTGGCAATTCAGCAGGCGGTGTCAAAACATGGCGAGCAAGGCATGTTTCCTGCTCCCGAAATTGAATTTGGCACTTACATTACACAAAAGAAAAGCTACGTGGCGGAGGGTTTGAGGGAAAACTGTTGCATGACGCCTCATTTAGGAGACCGCCTGTTGCTTAACGCTACTTTAAACTGCAATTTTAAAGGTTGGCTACTTACAGGACACATACAAGATGGACACTTGAGGAGACATAAAGGCAGTGGCCAAATTGCGACAGTTGGGACACATACAGGACGGTTATATATCGAATACATACAGGACAGTCACAGATGGGACACATAGAGGACGGACATCTTGAGGAGACAGAAAATCAGCGGCCAATTCACGACATCCGGGAGGCATACAGGTTGTGTCCTTATGCTGCCTCGAGGGAACCATACAGCACACTTCCAGGACATCGCCATTTTCATAAGGCACACAGTCTAGCTAGCGCCGTCAATTTACGCATGTGTGTTTACCGGGTCCGAACACCCGTGTTGATTCCTGCAGTGTGCTTTGCTTGGGCGAATCCTTTAATACGGGCGATATTTGGCTATTGCAGGGTCTCGTAAACCGCGAGGCATCGCGTACCTTCGCAGTTTGCTGCAGCCAAAGCGAAGGAGCCATCGTGGCGAGCCTCTTTCTCGAGACGTAAGAATGCATCATGTTCAATAATCAACGCTCGTAGTTCCCATATGACACCAATTATCCATGTATACTGCAGTGGTAAAGGTAGCAAAAAAGAGTGAGCTGTGCGTCATCTGCTCAAAGTGGATGTTGAAGTAAGATGTGCGGAAGTTGCTCTCACACACTATGACAGCTAAGAGATACAGTCGAACCTGTTTATAACGAACTCGATAGTGCCGCGAAAACTGGTCGTTATATCAGTAGTTCGTTGTATATGGACTCTCCCTTATAAACGTGCACTTAACGACCATCCATTTTTTTTCTGCGTATTTTTATTGCGTCGTGAAGCGACACCCGCTGAGTGCTCGGGAGTGAATTAAACCGCCTTTGTAAAGAACTGACACCGTTTCACTGAAGCGTGGTACCGCCACGCGGAGCCTGCTTCATGCCTGCTTTACTCCAGATTGTCCTCTTCGTTCAACGTGGCGAAGACAAGCATTTTGCAAGCAACGCGCACCCTCCGTGCGGCCCTGCATGACTGTGCATACCACGCTTGGGTTGTCGCCTAATCAAACCTGCAGTGTACGCTCGCTGTCAGTGCATCGACATTTCTCGGTGCCAATGTCGCTCAACACCAGCGAGCTACTCTTGTTTCTTCAAAGCGACGCGAACTAAAGCAGTCTCATATGACGCGGCAGCGGCGAACTTGCGAACAGCACCATGGCGCTTGTACTGCCGTCAATCCGCACAGTTCACGCCACATGCGCAGCCGGGCAGATAGCTGCAGTTGACTATGTTGTCGGCGATAAGTCATAATGGCATGTTCATCACCACCTCGCCGTCACTCTTTTCTGATGCTTATATCCGTGAAGGCGGTGCCACGATTGCGTGGAAGCCGTAATCATCGATGGACCGGCCGCTGCCGTTACCAAAAAGACGGAATACCCTTTGCGGCACAATGTGGCGTCGACGAGTTGAGCGGCGCAGTAAACATTTTTGTGAGACGAAACGTTATCGCTGTCATCGCTTCTTGCATTTATGGCATGTTGAGCTTCAAGGCATTGTTTGTAGGCTTGTGCAAATAGTAAATTTTAGGTCCGAAGCGAATTCGAAGCGAATAATGATTTCGTCGAATAGAAATCGAATAGTTTATATCACATATTATAAAGAAAAAATAGCATATTTGTCATGACCCAACTAACCAGCGCCATATTTTTAAAGTTCAAACGAAGCCACAACCACCTTGGTGGCCACTCACCTGATCTAGCACGGAACGGACACGGCATGAACCCTGGTGAGCCACGCCTGTCGAGGCCCAACCTGGCTGAAACTGGTACGACCGAAAGGGAGGACTCGTGTGGTGAGTTCCCAGTAATCTTCCATTGGGGACCTGAAGAAAATGTGGCGTTGACGAGAGCCTGGAGGGGAAGGATTTGAACATCCGGCGAGAAAGCACTTGTGGACAGTGTGTGCTTGTTGTTAGGACTAGATGTATGAATACTCTATGGAAATGTTTATTCTTCATATAAATGTGCACAATTCACCGAGTATACACGTATTCAAGGAAAAAAGAAAGTAAAATAAACTCGAGGCCTGTGCAGAACATACAGCACAGTCGTAGCCTAAGCTGGCGGAGTGGCTCTTCCTAAAGCCCGTTGTAAACTCTCTCTAGGCGATTACTGCTAGTACGGATGCGAGGTACCCACTATGCCATAATTAATCGTTTTGCAAAGTAGCGGGGTACCGATTACGCATCTGTAAAGCAATATGCATGTAGACGTAGCTGCACACTTTGTTGATGCTGTGGCTGATCGTCATGAATTATGGCTGAGTCCTTTGTAATCAGTAGGAAGCTTTAATCACCTGGTGTTCTCCGCCCGATGCATATGAGAAAATGCGGCGCTAGAACAATATCGACAGCCTTTGTTTGCTGTTTACCGGTTCGTACACGAGGTTCGGGGGGGGGGGGGGGGGGGAATGCGTGCCGACTGTTTATTTTATGTCCAGGTTTGACCGTAAGGGATACAGTGGGGGCACCGTACCAGCCGGCTGAAGAATCAGAGCTGGATACCGCATGCTCCAAGTGAGTGCAGTTGCTTGCCAAAATGCGTTTTTTTTGCTTTCGCACAGATTCACAACAGACTAGGGCAAATGGTCGCCGGCAGTCATCTCCTTGAAGTGCTGTAATGATAGCTTGTTCACAGGAAAGGCCAACGGGTGACTTGACAGTTATCCTTGTACAATACTGTTGCCAGAAAATAAGTGTGCCAACAAAGGATGGCTAAAGAAAAGTGCTTCTCTGTTGTGCTTTCCTCTTTGTCCTGTGTAATTTTCGCTCTGCAGTTTTGAGCGTGGATTACCATCACACTTGGAATTATAATTTCGAGCATGACAAGTTTGTGAAACCCATGCCCCTGCTCTTTGTTGTCTCTGAAAGCCATGCCACCTCTGTGCTTTGCATCATTTTCACGGGGCACTCATGTTCCAGTCCAGCTGATACCAAGATGCAGTTCTGGGACACAAAACTGCTCGTTGTGCGTATTGCTTAGTGCATGTCAGTAAGCATTGCTTGGTGACATGCCAGGAGATCTTGGTGGGTCATTGGTGGGGAAGGTAAACCAGTCACGATTTCCTTTAGAGTAAGAATAGTGTGCACTAGAGCTGTGCGAATAGCAAAATTTTTGGTGCGATGCGAATTCGAATATTGAAGTGTGAGTGCGAATGGAATCGAATATTTTTCGAATATTTCTCGAATATTTTTCTAATACTTTGAAGCGAAATTGCAGAAAAAAAAGTTGGAGACCTCCGATTCCTAAGCATATTCTCATGAGACAGCAACATGAAAGTGTTTCTTTTCGCTAGGTTGATGAAGCGAAGCTCTGGTGGAGTGGTGTTTCATAGTTGTCTTATGAAGAATGAGGCAATGTAGAGGCCGAATTTTATTTGCGTACATGTTTTGGTGCAACCAAAGTGTTGTTGACAACACTTTACTCGCGATAGGCAAAGATGCCGTTTCCTCAGCCTCTCCTCCTCTTTCAAGTTCTGTGGAGGCCCAACTGACGTGGCGGACAAGGGTGCGCTCCCTTCAAGTCCGATGTTCCAAGTCTGCCTCGTAGACGTCGATCTATTAGAACACGTGAAATTTTGGATGATAAAAAGCTCCGGCGTCCGACTTTTCGGACTTCCTGCCCAAATTTCAGGTCCAAAACAGCATTAATTGAGCCCCCACCACTGCCACATCTTTCATCTCCATGTTCAAACCAGCGTTTTCTTTAGTTAATACTAGGCTTGTGCGAATATTCGAGCACTTCGAATATTCGAACGAGTAATACAGTATTCGAATTCGCTTCGACT
Organism: Rhipicephalus sanguineus; assembly: GCF_013339695.2. Lineage (NCBI taxonomy): Eukaryota > Metazoa > Arthropoda > Arachnida > Ixodida > Ixodidae > Rhipicephalus > Rhipicephalus sanguineus. Next base: position 141,147,557 of record NC_051182.1, on the reverse strand, counting down.
CGAATTTAAATGATTGAAAACTTCGAAGTATTCTGAACGAACGAATAGGTGTATATTAGTCCGCTTTTAACCCCCTGTAACGGTGGTTTCACTGCAGTGGAGGGGTGCTAATTTATGAATACACCTTTCCAGGCAAAATCCGCACTGCTCGTTTGTAGCCTCTTGTAAAGGTGGTTTCACTGCAGTAACGGCCTGCTACACGGTGAATAAACTTTTCCAGGGAAAATCCACACTGCCGCGAAGCCCCACTTCAAGTTTAAATGAACATAGTACCCTCACGTCGATTTATCATTTTTTTAAGTTTAAAAACTTATTATACCGGCTTACATGCTACAAGTATAGTAAATTTTAAAACGTAACATATTTTACAGGTTATCATTTGCATTCTACCGAAAGCCAAATCCTGCTACTATTCAAAGTTGCTTCCACTTCCTTTGAACCAAAAAGAATGACATGTGTACATGCCTTGTTACAATTAAAAAAAAATGTGCAGGTTGGTTGGGTCATGACAAATATGCTCACTTTTCTTTATAGTACGTGATATATACTATTCGAATTCGATTCGAAATTATTCGACCAAAATCACTATTCGCTTCGAATTCGCTTCGAACCTAAAATTTAATATTCGCACAAGCCTAGTTATTACATTTGCGACCGTAGCGGAGCTTGAAAGGCAGCTTTGCCGCAATATAAGTTCGTACTGAGGTGAAGCATATTAAAAATCTGAAGGTTGCACTTTCAATCGGACGTTGACTGTATTTGTCTTTGGGAAGTCCGAATTGCTCGAATTGTAAAATTCGAGTGCGAATCGAATTGAATAGCAGACACTATTAGAAAAATATGCGAAATTTCGAACATCCGCACACTCCTAATTATCGGTCCTTTCTGTATTCTTAGGCGAAGCTGTATAGGCTAAGGAGGTGGAAGGATGTGGCGGTCCATGAGTGCGTGGAAACTCTAATGAAGAAGCCATGCTGCATACGCTACCTCGAAGGGTCTCCTCACTTGCACTAGTTTCTTTTCAGGTTTACTCAGCATATATAGCTAGGGATGATGCAGCATGAATCGCCACCCATGAAATCCGTCATGATCTTAATATTCTTCAATCTTACGTCACCAAGGACAGTGTTTGAAGCAGGCATCTCATGAATGTAGTGATGGAGAAATCAAAAGCTACAACGGAAGACGCTTCAATAGATGCCAGATCACATGTTTCCGCTTCGCTGTTGTAATCATCTCTGCAGAGTGCTTGGGCAGTGATTTTTTTATACATGTTGTTTTCCTCGATACATCTCTGCTTCTAAGCCTATTCTCTTGAACCATTTTCTCGGTGTTTTCCTTGACATTGTTCGCAGGACATGGCCTGGGCAGCCATCCGATCAGTACGGGCAACAACACATGTACAACGCCGAAGATCCAAGCCTGTCCAGGCCCAACCTGGCGGAAAATGCCATGAACCAAAGGGAGCGATCACGAGGTGAGTTCCCAGTAATCTTCCATTTGGCGCCTGAAGAAAATGTGACGTTGACGAGAGTCTGGAGGGGAAGGATTTGAACATCCGGCGAGAAAGCAGTTGTGGACAGTGTGTGCTTGTTGTTAGGACTAGATGTATGAATACTCTATGGAAATGTTTACTGTTAATATAAATGTGCACAATGCACCGAGTATACACGTATTCAAGGGAAAAAAGAAAGTAAAATAAACTCGAGGCCTGTGCGGAACATACAGCACAGTCGTAGCATAAGCTGGCGGAGTGGCTCTTTCTAGAGCCCGTTGTAAACTCTTTCTGGGCAATTAATGCTAGTACGGATGCGAGGTACCCACTATGCCATAATTAATCGTTTTGCAAAGGAGCGGGGTACCGATTACGCATCTGTAAATCAATATGCATGTAGACGTAGCTGCACACTTTGTTGATGCTGTGGCTGATCGTCATGAATTGTGACTGAGTCCTTTGTAATCAGTAGGAAGCTTTTATCACCAGAGTTTCACACCTGGTTCGGCTACATTGCGCCAATTTGGCTAATGTTTTAGGGCGGTGGCGGCAGAAAAAACGCCTTGGCTACTTTTGGCCACTTTATTGTTTCCTTGATTTGAATGAACTTATCAAAAGCTTGTGACGTGCAGCCACTGGCAATTGAGCAGGCGGTGTCAAAACATTGCGAGCAAGGCATGTTTCCTGCTCCTGAAATTGAATTTGGCACTTACATTACACAAAAGAAAAGATACGTGGCTGAGGGTTTGAGGGAAAACTGTTGCATGACGCCTCATTTAGGAGACTGCCTATTGCTTAACGCTACTTTAAACTGCAATTTTAAAGGTTGTCTACTTACAGGACACATACAAGATGGACATTTGAGGAGACATAAAGGCATTGGCCAAATTGCGACAGTTGGGACACATACAGGACGGTTATATATCGGATACATACAGGTCAGTCACAGATGGGACACATAGAGGACGGACACCTTAAGGAGACAGAAAGTCAGCAGCCAATTCACGATATCCGGGAGACATACAGGTTGTGTCCTTATGCTGCCTCGAGGGAACCATACAGTACACTTCCAGGACATGGCCATTTTCATAAGGCACAGAGTCTAGCTAGCGTCGTCAATTTACGCATGTGTGTTTACCTGGTCCCAACACCCGTGTTGATTCCTGAAGTGTGCTTTGCTTGGGCGAATCCTTTAATACGGGCGATATTTGCCTGTTGCAGGGTCTCGTAAACCGCGAGGCATCGCGTACCTTCGCAGTTTGCTGCAGCCGAAGCAAAGGAGCCATAGTGGCGAGCCTCTTTCTCGAGACGTAAGAATGCATCATGTTCAATAATCAACGCTCGTTGCTCCCATATGACACCAATTATCCATGTATACTGCAGTGGTAAAGGTAGCAAAAAAGAGTGAGCTGCGCGTCATCGGCTCAAAGTGGACGTCGAAGTAAGATGTGCGGAAGTTGCTCTCACACACTGTGACAGCTAAGAGATACAGTCGAACCTGTTTATAACGAACTCGATAGTGCCGCGAAAACTGGTCGTTATAACAGTAGTTCGTTGTATATGGACTCTCCCTTATAAACGTGCACTTAGTATATGTGCACCGAGTATACACGTATTCAAGAAAAAAAGAAAGTAAAATAAACTCGAATCTTGTGCGGAACGTGCAGCACAGTCGTAGCATAAGCTGGCGGAGTGGCTCTTTCTAATGCCCGTTGTAAACTCTCTCTGGGCGATTACTGCCAGTACAGGTGCGAGGTAACCACTATGCCATAATTAATCGTTTTACAAAGGAGCGGTGTACCGATTACGCATCTGTAAAGCAATATGCATGTAGACGTAGCTGCGCACTTTGTTGATTGTTCGGGTGATCGTCATGAATTATGGCTGAGTCCTTTGTAATCAGTAGGAAACTTTAATCACCTGGTGTTCGCCGCCCGATGCATATGAGAAAATGAGGCGTTAGAACAACATCCACAGCCTTTGTTTGCTGTTTGCCGGTTCTTACGCGAGGTTCGGGGGGGGGGGGGGGGGAATGCGTGCCGACTGTTTATTTTATGTCCAGGTTTGACCGTAAGGGATACTGTGGGGGCACTGTACCAGCCGGCTGAAGAATCAGAGCCGGATACCGCATGCTTCAAGTGTGTGCAGTTGCTTGCCAAAATGCGTTTTTTGTTGCGTTCGCACCGATTCACAACAGACTGGAGCAAATGGTTGCCGCCAGTGATCTCCTTGAAGTGCTGTGATGATAGCTTGTTCACAGGACAGGCCAACGGGTGACTTGACAGTTATCCTTGTACAATACTGTTGCCAGAAACTAAGTGTGCCAACAAAGGATGGCTAAAGAAAAGTGCTTCTCTGTTGTGCTTTCCTCTTTGTCCTGTGTAATTTTCACTCTGCAGTTTTTAGCGTGGATTACCATCACACTTGGAATTATAATTTCGAGCATGACAAGATTGTGAAACCCATCCCCCTGCTCTTTGTTGTCTCTGAAAGCCATGTCACGCCCGAGCGTGACACGAAAAGAGACCGATGAAGCCATGAAGAGAGTTCGCGAGCACATGGCAACATTCGCCTTACGTTTCATTAGTTACACCGCTAACCGCGCAGTCGATCCATACCTGTCGATGACTCGAAATCACTTCTAATATCCTCTTGAAGAAACACACACACATAATGCCGTTCTGCAGAGCGTAACACGACACTGAGGCTAAAAGATCGGTCACTTCTCAACACACACTAGCAAGCAACGCGCCGGACGGTGTGGAAGGGACATGGCCGCCGCCACCCAATGTTGCCCGCGTGCAGCCTACCTTTGCAGTACTCTGATTTTCCAGTGACTCTACAAGCTGCAAGGCTTGCGACCACCCGATGCAAAGGGAAAGCCACAGTTTCACCATCATCATCATCATGTCCCCGCGCGCTCCCGCACCGCCGCATTTTAGATGCCGCCGGCTCCGCAAAGCTTCGTATTTGTGTGACCGTGGGATGGCGTGGGCAGTTTTGCTGTTAGGTAGCCTACACGACCGGTCCTTAGGCTCCCTACGCTGTGTGCTTGTGAGCCGCGATGTCTCTACACTCGAACCGTTCGTGAATGCGGCTGCGGCGTGGACCAGTCACGACTTCCTTTAGAGTAAGAATAGTTTGCACTAGAGCTGTGCGAATAGCAGAATTTTGGGTGCGAAGCGAATTCGAATATTGAAGTGTGAGTGCGAGTGGAATCGAGTATTTTTCGAATATTTTTCGAATACTTTTCTAATACTTCGAAGCGAAATTGCAGAAAAGAAAGTTGGAGACCTCCGATTCCTAAGCATATTCTCATGAGACAGCAACATGAAAGTGTTTCTTTTTGCTAGGTTGATGAAGCGAAGCTCTGGTTTGGTGGTGTTTCATAGTTGTCTTATCAAAAATGAGGCAATGTAGAGGCCGAATTGTATTTGCGTACATGTTTCGGTGCAACCAAAGTGTTGCCGGCAACACTTTACACGCGATAGGCAAAGATGCCATTTCCTCAACCTCTCCTCCTCTTTCAACTTCAGTGGAGGCCCAACTGATGCGGCGGACAAGGGCGCGCTCCCTTCAAGTCCGGTGTTCCAAGTCTGCCTCGTAGATGTCGATCTATCAGAACATGTGAAATTTTGGACGCTAAAAAGCTCCTGCGTCCGATGTTTCAGACTTCCTGCCCAAATTTCAGGTCCAAAACAGCATTAATTGAGCCCCCACCTCTGCCACATCTTTCATCTCCATGTTGAAACAAGCGTTTTCTTTAGTTAATATACAGTCGTCGACCAATAAATCGGACGCCGATAATTCGGACATGCTCGGCAATTCGGACAGTCGCGCGGCATTGCCGATGATCCCATAGAAGTAATGTGTAAAGACGACTGATATTTTAGACAGCTGCCAGATCTACATTCGATAATCCGGACCCTCTCCGAGACAGTCGCGCATGCCGATTCGCCAGCCATCATCTCCTCGGTACCTGTACCATACAAAGTACGGCCTCAGAGATTTCTAATTGGAAATGCCAATATTGGAGGCACTGGTCAACTGTTGGAAATCGTATCGACATCGCGAACATCCTACATTCCGGTTCCTGTATCCCCGCGCTGCGCTTTTTTCAAGCACACGAGCGCCATCAACGGGCGCTCAAGCGCTCATGGGAAATGTGTGTACGCTGCAGCAGCCGCCGCGACAAGCACGCGGGCCTCGCGCCGTAGCTTTCGGTTTGCGCTGTGCCAGGACTCATTAGACACAGTGAATTTGGCAAGGTGTAACATGTTACTGCACAATTCACTCACGAACTTCAGTGTTTAGCTGCGAGGGCCTCTCGACGATTTCCATCTGTCCCACTGCTGGACCAGTTGAGCGGCTCAGACGCGTCACCTTTTATTTCATTTTTTTGGCGCCAGTGCGCCTTACGGCATCAAAAAAATACAACTTGGTTGTCTATGAAGTGCAGCAGCGGTCTATGATTGGCGGATGCATTTGGAATCAACGTCCATCGACACTGTTGACGAGTACAGTGTGAGGTTCTGATATTTAAAGAGTACACTAGAAAGTGTAGTCGGCATTTGGGGAAATGAGATGCATTCATTGCGTCGCTCGCACCATATATGTAACGAACGATAAGTGCCTGCTAACCCTCGTTGGTGCAATAACTACAGGTTGGAATAATACTTAAAGTGTAAAAAGAAAGGTGGATTACAAGGAGGGAAATGCACAAACCAGCGGTCACACACAACTGGAAATTTATTGCGTGCGTGAAAAAAGACATATCTGCAAAAATGGAAGTGCATCGCGCGTGTCATAAAGAGGCACAAAAAGTCCAACAACCAAGGCGCGTGCTTATACAGTCGAATAATAAGGCTGAATTCTTTGTGTTGTAACGACTGAGCGGGTTGACTGACACAGTGTGGCGTTATTTGTGACATCATATGCCTCCGAAATTTCTCGCGTTGTATGATTAGGTTGATGGTACAAAATTAGTGTGCTTTTAAAGATGGATTTGCAGGACTGACATAGCGAGGCGAGATGAGACTGCTCCATTCAATGAATTTCGATGTTCGCTGAGGCGCATATTAATACATCGACCAGTCTGGCCGATGTACATGTGGACCCAAGAGAAATTTGTGGTTAACTCCTACAAAATTTGCAAAACAGCTGGCATGCCTCTGACCGCTTTTCTCTTTGCCCACCGTAGACCCCTGTGACCTTAATGCGACTAAGCTTATTTGGGGCGGCAAACACAACTTTCACCCCCACATCGCTTCACTAGTACGTTCTTCACGCCATGCGACTTCTTATACATATGTGGAATAACTGCAGTATTTCTAGTTGCTTCATTATTTACGGATGGGGGACGTCCGTGTTAATCTTCCTTTGCCATGCGAACAGGTTTTCGGAAACCAATAAAACGATACACAGGATACTCCGCCTCTTTACAGCTAGAAACTAGTGCTCATCTTATGTGCGCAAGCTTTTTCCAATGCCGTGCGTAATCATGACATCGCAATTCCTCGTTTAACAATATTCCGATGTGCCGACGCGAAATAAAACACCTATTTCGCTGAACACGGGCTACACTGCCCGCAAACATGCTCCGCATTGAAACTTAAAAGCATGTGTCAAGAAACTGCAAATTATCAGAGCAAGGCATCTCGCAAGTGAATTCTAGTCCCATCCCGTTTTCTTTAAAACGTTTAAAATGTGCTCACTTCTTTGTACAGTGCGTGACTTGTCAATTAAAATCAAATAACCATCTGTATACCTGAACACTGCAACACCTCTCTACAGTTTGGTTAAACCCGATCACGAGCCGCTATTGCATTAAATGCCATAGCGGCTTGTGAACAACTAATCACTGAATAAATACGAATTCGGTGTTCCACCTCACATTTCTCACGATAGCACGTTTTGACTGCGTGTATCGGCACGTGATAAATCGCATGCCGCTTAACTGATACATCCGGTATACATCCGCTCGGTAATACCTACACTGACTGCGTCATTCCTTTCGCATTTCATGCGTGGAGATGCATGCAGGTGCGTTCAGACATGTGTAGTATTTAGGAGTTAATAATAGTCAACCAGCGGCGAAGCGTTTTTTTCGTTTGGTGCTCCCGCGGCGCCAACGAGCAGCGAGCGACTGAAGAGCCGGCGGGCTTGCCGTGCACACTTTTCCCATAGTGCTTCGTGCGCCCGCGGGGGGTTCTGGGATTGCTTGAAAAAGGTCTAAATCGCCTCCATTCTGTTGAATGTGTCTGCAGTAAAGCGTGTTGCGCGCGTTCATTTTTATTTTGAGACTTGCTTTATATTACTCTGCTGTCTCAAAAGATCTGAGTTAAATGGAGCCAACGGTGCCCTCACAGCCAGCGCCGAAGGCCGCGGCGACGACAAGGAAACGCGGCAGATACAGTCAACTGCGGATTTTTCGGACGCCCGATTTTCCGGTCATGCTCGAAAATTCGGGCGCTTTCGCGGCACCGTCACCAGCCCCATAGACGTCAATGGACAAGAACGTCCGAAATTTCTGACGCTAAAACTCTTGGGCGTCCGATTTTTCAGGCTTTCTGTCCAAATTGCAGGTCCAAAAGGCAAAAAAATCACACCATCTCCGCTAAAGGGGACCATGAGGCGATGCGAAGCAGCGTTTCGGCATGTCGATCCCGCGTTAGAGGGGAAGTGGAGAGGGGGAGGAGAGGGGAAGGTGAGAGGAGAGGGGAAGTGGAGAGGGAGAAAGTGGGAGAGGAGGTGCGTGGAGAGGGTTCACGCATGCGCAGTAGGGGCGGTCAACGCCGCACACCACCACCGGATTGAACTCCGCCATAAGATGCTTCGCATCTAAAATTGAAGCCCCCGCCTCTGCCGCGTCTATCATCTCGTAGGTTCGAACCAGCGCTTTCGCGAGTAGACCTGTTTGCGATAGTAGCAGACTCCGAAAGTTAGCTTTGTCGCAATGCCGAAGTGTTATGGGGTGAAGCGGCCCAGAAATTCAAAGGGGCCGCTATCACGACGCCGTGCGGCGATGCTTTACGGATAAGCAGTGGAAATGCGCGGAGGCGTGATGGCGGCAGGTGGCAAACGCGCCAGTACGGCTCAATCGCTGACAAGCCTTACGATAAGCATCTTCAGTCAACTGCTCGGTAGTGCATGTGGCCTGGTGCAGTTGCATGTGTAGTGCACGCATTTAATAGGCGAGAACCCAAACGCACCGCGCCGCCGTTCATGCTGCCTCTTTGTGCGACCGCAAAGTGCGCCGCACAGACATGTTGCCTTCACGAACGAAACCAGCTCGTCATCGTACAGCGATCACATCACACTGGCGGATATACAGGCGGACTTGGTTGCACGTAAGCGGAAGTGCGTGCAGCAACGCATTGACAACTTTTTTTCGGCCAGCGGAACCCTGAAGTGTCAGTAAAAGTATTTTTTTTGACGCATTCGTTTTTTTCTGACATACGATAATTCGGACTTCTTTACGTTCCCCGAGGAGTCCGAATTATCGGTCGTCGACTTACATTTGCGACCGTAGCGGAGCTTGAAAGGCAGCTTTGCCGCAATAAGAGAATGTGATGAGGTGAAGCTCGCTGAAAATGTAGAGACAACTTCCAATCGGACGTTGACTGCGTCTTGGCCAAGTTCGACCGTAACAGAGCTTGAAAGGCAGCTTTGCCACAATACAAGCGTGTAATCAAGTGAAGCATATTGAAAATCTGGAGGTCGCACTTTCAATCGGACGTTGACTGTATTTGTCTTTGGGAAGTCCGAATTGTTCGAATTGTCGAATCGAATTGAATAGCAGACACTATTAGAAAAATATGCGAAATTTCGAACATTCGCACACTCCTAATTATCGGTCCTTTCTGTATTCTTAGGCGAAGCTGTGTAGGCTAAGGAGGTGGAAGGATGTGGCGGTCCATGAGTGCGTGGAAACTCTAATGAAGAAGCCATGCTGCATACGCTACCTCGAAGGGTCTCCGCACTTGCACCAGTTTCTTTTCAGGTTTAGTCAGCATATATAGCTAGGGATGGTACCCGCTGCAGCATGAATCGCTACCCATGAAATCCGTCATGTGATCTTAATATTTTTCAATCTTACGTCACCAAGGACAGTGCTTGAAGCATGCATCTCATGAATGTAGTGATGGAGAAATCAAAAGCTTCAACGGAAGACTCTTCAATAGATGCCAGATCACATGTTTCAGCTTCGCTGTTGTAATCATCTCTACAGAGTGCATGTTGTTTTCCTCGATACATCTCTGCTTCTAAGCCTATTCTCTTGAACCATTTCCTCGGTGCTTTCCTTGACATTGTTCGCAGGACATGGCCTGGGCAGCCATCCGATCAGTACGGGCAACAACACATGTACAACGCCGAAGATCCAAGCCTGTCCAGGCCCAACCTGGCGGAAAATGCCATGAACCAAAGGGAGCGATCACGAGGTGAGTTCCCAGTAATCTTCCATTGGGCGCCTGAAGAAAATGTGACGTTGACGAGAGTCTGGAGGGGAAGGATTTGAACATCCGGCGAGAAAGCAGTTGTGGACAGTGTGTGCTTGTTGTTAGGCCTAGATGTATGAGTACTCTATGGAAATGTTTATTGTTAATATAAATGTGCACAATGCACCGAGTATACACGTATTCGAGGGAAAAAAGAAGGTAAAATAAACTCGAGGCCTGTGCGGAACATACAGCACAGTCGTAGCATAAGCTGGCGGAGTGGCTCTTTCTAGAGCCCGTTTTAAACTCTCTCTGGGCAATTACTGCTAGTACGGATGCGAGATACCCACTTTGCCATAATTAATCGTTTTGAAAAGGAGCGGGGTACCGATTACGCATCTGTAAAGCAATATGCATGTAGACGTAGCTGCACACTTTGTTGATGCTGTGGCTGATCGTCATGAATTATGGCTGAGTCCTTTGTAATCAGTAGGAAGCTTTAATCACCTGGTGTTCGCCGCCCGATGCATATGAGAAAATGAGGCGTTAGAACAACGTCCACAACCTTTGTTTGCTGTTTGCCGGTTCTTACGCGAGGTTCGGGGGGGAATGCGTGCCGACTGTTTATTTTATGTCCAGGTGCGATGCTGACGGCTAGAGGGGGGCCATGGGAGCGGCCCGTTGGAGCGTCAGGTTCAGATACGGCACGCACCAGGTGAGTGCAGTTCCTTGCCAAAATGCGTTTTTTTTTTTGCATTCGCACCGATTCACAACAGACTGGGGCAAATGGTCGCCGGCACTGGTCTCCTTGAAGTGCTGTGATGATAGCTTGTTCACAGGACCGGCCAACGGGTGACTTGACAGTTATCCTTGTACAATACGCCTAGTGCGCGCCGACGGAAGCGCCATACGCGGCGAACTCAATCATTGCTCTCGGGAAAGCAAGCAGACGGCCGCCGTAGGTTTCCTACGTCGTTGTACGTGTGTTTCCGCGTTGTTCACGTTTCCGTAGTGAAATAAGCAACGTTCGTCGTATGTGTGGTGGCCGAAACTTCAAGGGATGTCGAATAACAATTGCTGTGTAGTGGAGTGCTCAAACACCTACAAAAACGCGCCCGGAACACGGTTTTACTCACCGCAAGGCCTCCTGAGCAAGAGCGACGGAAGCAATGGATCGTCGTTGTTCGTTGGCAAAGACGAGCCGCTTCGTCATTGTGCGGGTTGACACGTCGCTTCTTGTTCGAATACTTTCGTTCTGCCATATCGGTGCTCGCTGGATGCACTCGATCATGTTGACACTGGTAGACGACCAACGTTATCAGCTTTGAGCATGCGTTGGCTCGGTTCGACCGCCGTGCAGGGCACTTCGCTCAAACGTTCTATATTTTAGAAGTGTTGTAGTTCGGGCGAGTTGGTCATCCATGAACTTAGCTTGTACTAGCGCGGTACATGTACCGCGCTATTACAAGCTAAGTTCTATATTTATTATTTACAGAAACAGAAATGCAGCAATGGTTGACTTCAGAAAGAACAAGTGATTGAGACGTCACCTTTGTAAACAAAACAAACGGATGTTCACCACGAGCTGCACCTCATAGCTGGATCTTGTTACGCTGGTTTGCGCGACGCACCTTTGATATTCACCGGCATGACGATTCCCTCCACGCGGACGTTCGTTCTCTTCCGCAGTCGGTCTTCAAAACTTGTCACTGTCATCTCTTGATACTTAACTCACAGCACTAGATTATCAAACAACACCTCTTCTGCGGTCGAGCGAACGATGCTATCACTAGAACGACATAACTTCTTCGCCGACTAACTCCTCACTGACAGACTCTGCCTCCGCGCGCTTGCTGCGCTTGCATTGCCTGTATCGGCTAGCGTCTGGGTTCGGGAAGGTGCGTTTGATTCGTCTGTGCGTAGCACAGCGAAAGCTAGAGAAAGGGCGAGATCCTCTCACCGATTCGTCTGCGGAACCAGACGGCGCCGCTGGCTCGGCTTTGCTTTCTCGAACATCCCGATCTTTCGCGTTCGTTGGCTGTGTCGTCTTCTGCGAAGAGGGTAAGAGGCGCGCGCGCGCGGGCGCGCTCCCGGCGCCTTTTTATACTTGTTTTTTCGATGCGCGCTCTCTGTCGCGCACGAACCGTCGGCGCCAGGCTTTCATGCCGTGGTTCGAAATCGGCGACGTGCGCTTAGTTAAGCGCTCGTTCGTGACAAACATCGTGCACAATTCCACTTTCGTAGAGGCCCGCGCCTTTCCTGCAGCTGCCAGTGCAGAATTAGTTGTCTGGCACCCGCACGAAGGGGAAATAGCAGCCGCGAACTTCATTCATCTCCTCACAGCAAAGCTTTGCAAAGCGCTGTCGTCTGCTCGGCTTCCCGCACGTACTGTCGGCGGCGCCCGCTAGGTGGCTATCAGTGGCGCCTCTTTAGGCGGTGCACAAGGCGTATACTGTTGCCAGAAACTAAGTGTGCCAACAAAGGATGGCTAAAGAAAAGTGCTTCTCTGTTGTGCTTTCCTGTTTGTCCTGTGTAATTTTCACTCTGTAGTTTTGAGCGTGGATTACCATCACACTTGGAATTACCGTATTTACTCGCGTAATGAACGTACTTTTTTTCCCGAAAAACCAGAGCGAAGTTGCGAGGTAAACTTTCGAAAACTTTTTTGGGATCAGGTGAAAATACGATAATGCAAAAAAAAAAGTTGGGTAGCTTACCTTTTACAATGAACATGCGCGTACACTATTTGAAAACACGCATTTTTATTGCACTTCAATTGCTTCAATCTTCGTCAGAATCGCTGGTACCGTCGTCCAGGTCACTGGCCACTTCCATATCTTGGTCCCACAACTGGTCGTCCTCGCTGCCGTCCAGTGCATTTGCGATTCCCGTCTTCTTAAAAGTCTTTGTTATCAGATCACCTGGTAGCGAGCGCCATGAGTCCAAGATCCAGGAGCAGACCAGCTCGACGGACGGCCTCTTAATCTTGCCGGTCGGCGTCAGGGCGTGCCCTCCATAGGCCATCCATTCCGTGTACAAGGGGCGCACACAGTCTTTAGACGGTTTATTAATGCAAACATCAAGGGGCTGAAGCACCGAAGTGAGTCCGCCCAGAATGATGGCGATCTGGGTGTGCAGCCGGCGCAGCTCCTTGAGTTTCCGGCAAACGTTCTCTCCCAGGTGGCTGCGAAAACTATCGACAACAAGGAGAGACGGGAGAAGCAGAGCGCCAGGGCGTCGTCCCCAGACAGTCTGCACCCAGTCGACCATTAGATCGGCCGACATCCCCCCTTTCTCCTGAGCCCACACGTGTATTCCGGCTGTGAAGTTGGCCTTCGGCACGGTTTTTCGCTTGAAGATAACGTACGGTGGCAACTTCCGGCCGTCTGCGGTGACAGCCAGCATGAACGTGAAACGCTGCTTCTCGGCGCCTGTCGTTTTAACGAGCACGCTACGTGCTCCCCGGTCATTGACAGTCCTACTCATCGGCATGTCGAAATTGATGGGTGTTTGGTCCGCGTTCCCGATTTGCGAGAGAACGGATTCTCGGTCCCGCCGCAGGCGTATAACGAACTTGTGAAAATCCACTACCTTATTTTCGTAGCAAGGAGGAAGTCGATGACAAAGTGATGTGCCCCTCCTCAAGCGCAGTCCGTCGCGCCGCATGAAGCGCGTCGTCCACCCATTGCTTGCGTTAAAGCAGTGACTATTCTGTGGTCCAGACCACAGAATAGAGTGCAGCTTTATTCTGTAGACCACACAATAAACCTGCGTGCTGTGGGCTGTGCACAAATTTATGTTCTGTAGCCCAAGCAGCCCACCTCTCTTGACGACGGGTTCATTCTGTGGTCTGGTCCACAGAAGAGGCACTGTTAAGGCCCTCAGAAGGAATTGAACCCACCCCATGAAGACTTCGATTTGCCAACGCTCGAGCTCCCTTGACGACAGCTTCTCTCGCGAATCTGAATATGTGCTCGCCGTTTTGTGAATCGGTATTGAAGACGCGTATGTGTGAAAGATTCCAATGTTTTGACATATGCCAGTATTGATATCAGCCGCAGATGAACTTGTTATTGTGAACGGAAGCAGAAAAACGAAGGCGTATAATGATAACAAATGACAGCAGTTCTAAAATTTCGTGAATCTGATCGATCGCGTGCGGAACACTAAAGTCACTTTCACCACAGTACGTTTGTGTCATGTGAAAAAGTGCACTAACATTTGCACGGGAGACTCGAATTTTGAGCAATTCTTCTGAATGGGTGCGGCCATAAATCACCCGTAAAAGAACGCTAACGCCACCGCGAAAAGAAAACAATAATAACTAATGACAGCGTGTAAAAAATTTTCTGGCCTTGATCCATCGAGTACGCTACGCTTAAGCCACTTTCGCCGCAGTACACCCGTGTCAACCAAAAAAAAAAGCGCACTAAGATTGGCGAGAACCTACTAGTTGTCACTGGATACAGCACACTTTGTCACTTAATTAGATACACTTGTACGCGCCGTATAATTACGAGTACTTGTATGATTGTCAACGTCTGAAAACTTTACAGAAACAGCTAAAGTAGCCCCTTGCCAATCTCAGTGCACGTTTTTTGCACGACATTATTGCACTGCGGTGAAATAGACTGTGTCCTGACGCGAGAGATCAGGGCCAGAATATTTTAGCAGTGTCGCCCTTAGTCGTTCCGATTCCCTTCCCTCGGTGGCATGGACGCTGTTCTTAAGGAGATCTGTGGCTGTGTTCGCACAATTGGGGGGATCGCTCAAAATTCGAGTCTCCCGTGCATACCTTAGTGCACATTTTCTTTTTGCATGACACAAATGTACTGTGGTGAAAGTGACTTAAGTGTTCCGCACTCGATAGATCAGGTCCAGAAATTTTTAGAACCGCTGTCATTTGTTATTATATGCCTTCTTTTTGCTGCTTCAATTCACGACAAGTTTACCTGTTTTGGCATGTCAGACCAGCAAGCATGCCAAAGGTGGGCTTCGCCTTCGTATTTCGAACCTTTCACGCATAGGCGTCTTCCATCTCGCGTACTATTGGCCTCGAGGCCCACCACTGGAAACGCCGGCGCCACCGTCGGCGTGACGTGCTTGGCAGGATCACGTGGTCTCAGCGGCCGCGTCGGCTGCTTGTGGCGCACTGCCGCGTGCTTTGAAAACGAGTTTCAAGTCCCACATGCGCTGCGGTCTGTTCAAATTCGGAAGTTTTCTCTCATTTTCTACTCAATTGAAACCATTGTAATAGAGTGGCTGCCTCCGAAGGCGACGAACATGGGGCTCTACCGCTCGGTGCCGCAGTGCCACGCTTACGCAAAGGAGCCCAGTGTCAGCCTGCACTGGTAACCGCGGGACAAGAAACAGCATGAAGCATGGGTTGTAAAGCTAAGAACCGGCAAGTATCCATCCGCTACGAGTCTTGTGTGCAACAAGCACTTCCGCGACGAAGACTTTTGTTACTGCGTCGGGCCTGCGATGTTCGGTGAGTAGCAGGCAGCGCGCACTGAGACGATGGCTCGCGCGCGCTTCCCGCCGGCAAATGATGCTTATCTGCCACAGGATGCTAAAAGTGCTACCTTTTACCCACGTGCGATGCCATCTCAGATCCCTGCAATGCGACCTCTTGATCGTCGGCCCCGTGCTCAGCGTCCACAAAATCGGCTGCAGATGCGCAGGTCATTGTTTAGATACATTAAATTAAACAACGCACAGGGTCCCTTATGCATTCGTTAAAGATGACTAGAAGGCGAAAGCCATCTTTTTCTTGTCAGTCGATGTACTGATTCTCCCGCGCCCACCTCCAAAAGCGTTCTGCACCTAACGCTGTTTTGCACGGCCTCCGTGACCGATCACGGAGGCAATGCAAAGCGACCATGACGTGTGAAAACGTCATGTGACGTCACATTATGTGACGTCATAATGACGCTACATATTTTGGCGATCTGTGACACCATCACGTGACCATTATTTTTTGCATCACTCGTGTTGACGCCGCCGACGCGGGACGCCGACGGGCAACCTTCCCATTTGATGAGGAATGCATTGCTTCATAAGCTACATAAATTTTGCATTGCTTCCGTGATCGGCCCTCCGGCCAACCCCATGTATTTTCTTGGGGCCTCATTTATTTAACACCCTGTTGGCGTTAGACACGACACTGCTGCCAAAATTGCTGGGGTACACGCCAAATAATTACTATACTGTTTTGCGCCTGCTGGTTGCTGCAATACCTTCTATTTTATTCACCGCTATTTCAAGTTCATGTGGGTCCTAGTTCACAGCCGACGTTTGCAGAACAAGTCCGGCAAACGTTAATGTATTTTCTTTCTTTTCCTTGGCGTCGCATGCTACTACATGCTCGGTCTCGTAGACTACTTCTCCTTTCACCGGCAATCTCGAAGTGGTGAAGGTTTGGTCTATGAATTTGTTGATGACAGAGATAGGCAAGTTCACTGGAATGCAAACGGAACGATAATTAAGGAGCATTAAAAAAAGGCGTCGCATTTGCTCACGTTTTGTGTGAGCACCAAACGAAACGAATGCGTTGAATAAAGAAACAGAAGCAGCGGCATTTGCCCGCTGAGAAGACCGATCAATACGCAGTGCGAGACAACTTGTCAAATGACATTGAAACGTACCCGAATTTAGACCGAAAAAAAAAAAAAACACTGAATCGTCGGGACGGCAGATCACGAAGTTGCCATGCGCACCGAAGCCGCAGTTGTAAGGAAATTGTTTTTGAACTGCTCTGATAGCGTCCGCGCAACAGTAGTTGTTTGTTTACTCACAAATTCTTACATTTTGCGGCCTAAAGTTCACAGCGCCGTGCCAAAACGCACTCGTAGCAAAAGCGAAACCATCAGTACGAACATACATGCAGACGCTCATAGATGCAGAAGCACCGTCAGTCGTCACGAACCCGTGCGATCGCTGGCTTGAGGCTTCTTTCTGTTATGCTCCGTTTGGTTATACAGGCAGTCTACTCTAACGAGATATTTCACATAGTTTGCACTCAGCGAGTGACTACCTTTCACGCAAGAAGCCGGTTCAGGGGTCTCCAACGCGGTAACAGAGTGACGCGGGTGCTCGGTTTTCTGCAAAGAGACAGCGACTCTAGATAATGTTGGGCTTTCAGTTAGTCGAAAATGATTATTTTGACAGTAAAGAACACAGTTCATTTCGAAAGTACTTACAGAAATGCCCTGGAGGGCTTCAGCGAGGCGTTTTTGTAGAGCGCCGACAGCAAAACCTATGGGGAGCGCGCCGGCGGTATCCTGCCTAGCACGCAATCGAGGCGCGTCCGATAGAGGGCGACTCCGTAACTCCTCGAGGCCAATACCCAGAAATGTCCTCCTTGGTCCGGACTTATTCACAAATCTGCGAGTGAATATTGTGATTCGCGAGAGAAGATGTCGTCGAGAGAGGAGGGCGTAGTGCTAATTCTGTGAATGAGACCACAGAATAAACCCTACCAATTTGTAAGAGAAACCCGTCGTCAAGAGAGGTGGGCTGTTTGGGCTACAGCGATGTCTGGTGCGCACGCTCCACAGCACAAGTCTCTTTGGTGTGGTCAACAAAATAAAGCTGCACATTATTTTGTGGTCTAGTTCACAGAACAAAGCTGCAGTTCACCCTGTGGCCTGGTTCACAGAATAGATTGGGACTCTATTCTGTTGTCTGGTGCGCAGAAACCGTCGTCAAGAGAGGTTGGCGGCTTGGGCTACCTGGCTACAGAACATTTCTGCACAGCACACAGCGCGCAAGTTTACTGTGTGGTCCACAGAATAAAGCTGCACTCTATTCTGTGGTCTAGTCCACAGAATAAAGCTGCACTCTATTCTGTGGTCTGGACCACAGAATAGTCACTGCGCGCTTTAAACTCCGTGGGAGCGATGCCATGCTTCCTGGCTGTGGCTCGCACTTGCGTCTGGATCATTTCGTGCGAAACGACACAGCCGTCGTTTCGTAGGTCCCGGACATATTTTAAGATCTCTTCCACAGCAGGAAACTTCCTGGTCTTTGGTCCCCTGAAGGAACGTCGCTCCCTATTTGTAGCGCGGAGCTTGTCAAGCTGCTTCCGTCAGTAGCGCACACGTAGTTCATCAATTCCGAAATGCCTACCGGCAGCACGACACCCGTGTTCAAGTGCGTACTCCACAGCCTGTAGCTTGAAACCGGCCGTGTAGCTCACATTTCGGCCCACCGTCCACGACAAAACGCAACACAGGCTCAGAAAGAACTCCCAATGAGGTGAGAATGGGCAGCATGACTTGTGAGGCGAAAAAAAAATGTAGGGCTATGATGACAACAATGCTAGAACTCGCGTCACCGTCTTGCATCGTTTTGATTGGCTGTCCTACCCGGCCTCGGAAACCCGCCGGAAGTGTGGGCGTGGAAACGAACTAACCGGAACTCCGTCGTAGTCAGGGAGCTGCGAAGCACTCTCATATCTTCAACTGTGGCCTCCGTGAGTAGTTCCGGCAGTGCGCGTTGGTGAAACTGATTGCGAAGGCCATGCTTTGATGTTGCGGATGACGCGCACATCGAATATGACGTCACCGCGTTCGCTCAGAATCTCAAGAAGCCCTGCAGGTGCAGCCGCTGTTTTTTTGCCAAGAAATGGTATTTGCGTTCACTTCTGTGAACTCTTTCATTGATTTTCGAATTCAGCAGGGATCAAACTATGATTACACACTCCAAAGTCATTTTTTAAAGTGCTTCAGCTTCCCTTTAATCAACTCCAGTCAATCAGAGTAAAGATCTCAAAGGGTACATTTGAATGCATCCAATATGGTAGACACACAGTGAAAACCAGTGAGAATGAAGCCTGTCGTTTAGCAATTTTTAACCATTCTTATGACCGTTAAATTGTCATTGTCAGTTAGTGCTTACCTTTATCTATATATGTAATGGGGTTTTAGGCCATTACGTATAGAGATGTTCAAGAATTTGTCATCCCTCGGAAGATTACTGACATATAAAATCGACTTCAAGTGCAGAAGTAATGCAACGTAACATTCCGTCATGTAACAGTGCGCAATAGTCTCTGGTGCTTGCAGGTGGCATAGAGGACTTCCCTTAGCTGTTCTCGCGATCTCAATAAAAAAAATGGCGAAGCTTGCATTAAGCCACGCAATGCTTGACACAGTGAAACTGGACGATTCTGAAGGCTGATCTGATTGCTTCTAGGTCGTTGTTAGGCTTTAGCTAGGTGATGCTAGGTTGCTTCTACGTTGATTCTCAGCGCAGGTAGGTTCGAGTTAAAGGGGCCGTGACACCTAATTTTCGATCATAATCAGTGTTATGTGGGTTAATCCTAGTGCCTTCACAAACGAGCTGGTGACATTTTATCGCATTTGCTCGAGCAATTAATTTATAATAAAATATGTCGATAAACATGCGAGTGGCCTGATAGTCGGGCAACACTGGCGTCCTCGCGAGCCGTGACGCAACAAGCAGCGAGCTGTGCGAGCGTCTGCATTCTGCCAAACGATGTTCCGGGGTGAGCTGTACCAAACCATCTACTTCTAGTTTTCGCTGAAAACCACAAATTGTTGGGTGGCCGTGTCATGGCCCCTTTAAACCACACACAGACACGACACGGAGGTCCAAGCTCAAGAGACAAAAACGAGTGCTGAAGTCAAGCATGGACCAGTATTCAGTAGTAGGATTTACCCATTTTCTGGGGCACATACCTGTTCATGATGGTGAAGTTTTCCGATAGGCCGCACAAATTTGAGGCCCATACCCGTTTGTTGGGCTAATTCTTGCCTTCTTCATTTTTAGTGGACCAGTGGTGAGTAGTGAGATTTACCTATTTTTTGTGGGACATACCTGATAGGCTGCACAGAATAGGCCGCACAAATTCCAGCTGCTTTAAACAGCTACTGTGTTAAAAGTGTACAGCCATCAAAAATTATAGATGCCTTACTTTCTCTTTCCAAAGCTGACGCAACATCAAGCTTTGCCGACCCCGAGTTTTCGCTCGTGCCATCTATGGGGGAACGTCGTCACCAAAGGCGATCATCTTGGGTATTGGCTGCATCATTCACCTTCATTCGGAAGAAATGCAAAGCCCACTAAGAGGCCACTACTGTTGCAGTGATCGGAGAGGAGAAAGAGAGTAGCCAGTTCTCAAGGACTCGTCTCCTACTCATCCAGTGTCGTGCAACATGGGGCTTGACCTCGTCTTTCCGACTGAGCATCGTCATCTAGTGGCTCTAGCAGAACTACTTAATAAAGTGGTAAACATGACCATTTTTACACCGTGCTTTTCGCAGGACCTTTGTTTTTGCTTCGAAAAGCTGTCTAGGTGACGAATGGCAGCTACACAGAAACTTATCTATATGCAATTTGCTGCTGTCAGCAACACGTAGCCACTGTAATTGGAAAGCAGCTAATTTCAATATACAAAAGATTGAGGTTGCACGTTCATGAACCTACATCAGGTCGCATCGAAGGAACCTAAGAGGCATGTAAGCAAGAGATAATCATGAGTAAGCACAGTGAACTTTTAAAACACACCTTGATGTAGTTAGCTGTTATTGAGACATCTTGTTTCGTTCTTGTAGCCCATTCTTATGTAGACTATGCTCTTGTGTTCTTCTTCCTTACTTGCAAGTTGAGCCACAGAGTGCTTTTGCCATTTGCATTCTTTAAATGTATTAAAATATTGTTTTTTTAGTTTATGCTCTTATGCCCCAGGATGTCTGCCAAAGACGTGTGAGAAACAACGGCAGATTATCAAAACATGCATTTTAATCAAAACCTCGAGACAACAATTACATATTTATTTTTTAATAATTAACTGTTTATCTTTACTGTCAATGTGTATTCAAAGAATTCTGTTATCATTGCTGCATAATGACTGTTTTGAAGCAGCACAGCTTTGCCGCACAAATTTTCCGGAAGAGCAGCAATGTCAAGTATCATGCTCATTCGACCTTTGATTACCTATTGTTCTACACTAAGGCCTGCGCAAATGCATTACTTTCCACCTGCACAGCCAGATCAACTAGTGTCAAACAGCCCAGTTTGCGAAAGTAAACTATCACGTCAACAAGCGGTCGCAGCGCATTTAAAAGCGGTTTCATACAGCAGTATAATGATGACTGCACGAAGTGGCAACTTTCATAGTGCTTTTTAAGACTGTAAACCATCAAAAATATGATTTGTCTAAGCATGATTGCGCAATAATGCTTTTTTGCAGTATTATAGTCTCCACAAAGTCTCTGTACTGCCTGCAAACTGCTCACACGCATGCCGGCGACGCATCTGTAAATTGGAATAGGTGTGAAAATGGCTGACACCGGGGTAACAGGAGGAGTGATGGATGCGGAGGATATCGAGGCACTCTAGAGTATGTGGGCACATCGCAACGGCCGTGGTAACTAAGCAGCTCTTGATGCTCAAATCAGCCAATGGCCCGGGACTTTGGGTTTATGGCATCATTTGTAGAGGCGCGCAAGCGATTTCTAGCTGACCTTGATTAATAATTGTCAGTTCCAGGCCGCGTGCTGCACTTATAACGTTAGGATCACATGTTTTCTCAGGAGCCTCGACTACTGATCGGCAGTGTTTTCTGACCATGCTGAAAAGCTGTTGCAGTGCCCCTTTAAAAAGAGTATGCGTGCGCGTCAACGACTTTGACTCAATATGGCGCTCACCTGGACAAATGGTGTCCCCACCCTACTCCCGGGGGAGGTGGCACTGAGTTCGAGGCAGCCTCATTCAGACAGACACGTCGCGCCATCTCGTCTCATCATAAGAAACACCGGGCTGGCGGTGTTTCCAAACTTAAAATTGTAAAAACTTTGTGTTACACCGTGCTTTTCGCCGGACCTTTGGTTTTTGCTTCTTCATTACACGACCGAGCGCATACTGGCAACCACGTGAGGATGACTCATGAGAGTGACTCATCCCCATGAGTCGACTCACACAGACTCAGATCGAGCCGTAAGTCTGAGTTCGGGTGAGTAATATTTTCGTGAGCTTGAGTCCGAGTGAGTCGGTTGAGGAAAATTTTGGTCAGTGCGAGTCCGAGTGAGCTCTAAGTGCGAAATATATTCTTTGAGTCTGAGTGAGCTCCACACTTCTTTGCCGACCTATGGTTCTATCTACACAACTACAGTATTACTATCAGCCTTATTTCGGCTCGCGTTTGTACTCCCGTCGACTCAAATATACTTTAGAGCACTAGCGTTCATAGGCAGCTCAATATTTATTAATATTGACGTGCCCCCTGCAACCTCTTTCACAGGAAGTTCTTGATAAAACTACCTCGTGTGAGGCACCGCTCTTCAATAAAAATGTCCGTACTGGATTTCAACCACTGATAACTGATATTTGAAGGTACAAGCTCAAAAGGCGCCAAGTAGAGCACCAATCATGCAAGATATTGGTGTTATAGGGCATTAACATCATGGTCAAAAAAGCCAATTATACGCTAACGCACTCATGAGTCGACTCACTCAGGCAGAGATAGAGCTGAGTGTCTCTGAGTGAGTCCGGCTGAGAAAAATTTTAGCGAGTCTGAGAAGAAAATATATCACATGAGTCAGTCTCGGTGAGCTCCACTTTATTTGCCGACCTATGCTACAGGCATTCAAATGCAGCTGAAGTGTAGTAGTACATATCTCATGAAAATAAAACAAATGGGGAGAAAGCGCTTGGGAGACGGGTGTTAATTATAATACCGTTTAAGGTCGCCCAAGCAGCTGTAACTAACTACGAACTTAACTGCACGTCGGCACCCCGGCCCACCTTCCCTTCTCTTAACCAAGTATTCGAAGCCTGCGGCGCCTTATCACAATGCTCAAGAAAATACGGAAATAATGTCTGTTCTGAGAATATACCTTTCAAATGCATAGCAAGGCGCGTTGTACATAACATGCGTGCAAAGAAAACAACACCCTGCTTTTTGGGGAACGTGCTTTCCTTTGAAATATGGATATTTTTTTCTTCAGTGAACCCTGGTGCTAATGATAAATTATCTCAAGAATACACAGGTACATAGATGTGATCATGCTGTCGTGCAGGCTAGGAGGAAGGTAAGTATCAAGACATTCTCGGAAAATGGCAGAGTTTCTTGGGTTAACTTGTGCACATAAACAAGCGAACGAAAAAGAGCTTTGAGTTGGCGAAAGAACGAGTACCAACGTACTCACCAATACAACCAGCGAATACATGCGAGACCAATCTACAGGTTACTTTGAGCTTGCGCGAACTCAGTACTGCTAGCGTGAACGACATCATGGAAGATACGTGCGAGCGAAGCGATAGTACGTCTCATTGCAATATAGCGGTGTAGTCAAAGCGAGCGTTCAACACACGTGGCAGTGTCAAGGCTTACGCTAGCAACTCAAAAGCGCACAGGTGGTGCTTCTAAGACAACGCAAAAGCAAGTAGTATAGACATACACATACCTTCAGATTAGTGCAGCAACAGCAAACCGGTTTTGCAGCAAAGCCGGTTATCCGGCTATTCGATTCATCGGTTATTCGATTTCGAAAACCGCATAACCGGAGTGACCGGATATTCGGTTTGTTATTCGGTTAGTAATATTGTGATATTCGAATATTCGAATAACCGGATTTTTATTCTGTAATGCTATGGAAAATATTCGTTTCTCTCTGATTCTCGTACTTGTAGGCATCAGTGCAACCACTCGTGCAAGTGTGATATCAGCTCTGGTTACCCTTCTCACATTTCTTGTCTCAGATTACGGCGCCCGATTACGCTATCGCGTTCTACTCTTG
Source organism: Rhipicephalus sanguineus (assembly GCF_013339695.2). Taxonomy (NCBI): domain Eukaryota; kingdom Metazoa; phylum Arthropoda; class Arachnida; order Ixodida; family Ixodidae; genus Rhipicephalus; species Rhipicephalus sanguineus. Next base: position 141,123,858 of record NC_051182.1, on the reverse strand, counting down.
AAGGCGAACCTCAAGCGTCCTCAGCGCTTTTTTTTTCAGTGCCAGACACTTTGACCCTCCCATAAATTAATATAGAAGAATCAACATTCCTTGCAATAGTCACAAGCGTCATGATTGACGGTAATTTATTGACGTCATCAGATACGTGTAGTGTACCATTCGTTTTCTACATTTCGAGCTGAGTGACAAGAGTGACTGACACAAGTGAGTCGCAACCCTCACGGATAATGTTCGAGTTGGTTGTATCATGACGTGCGATATCCTTCTCTAAATTGCCATACGTTTTCTTCAAAGTACATGTGCTCATCATTACTCAGCCACTTGACGTAATCACTATGTGACTCATATCAGTCACTGAAGTTCTATTTTAGCACATCATCTCTAGTGACTCACAATACATCAACCCGCTTCTCATTCACGCATGCACGTCGCTTACCTCCTGACAGTCATGTGAAACGAAATGCCTTCCTCAGAGTAATAAGTGACGCCACTACTACTCAGTCAAATGGCGTGATCACTAGTGACTCATTCGACGTCACCACGCTTCTTAATTACTCATACACTTTCTAAATATGCCGACATGTACATCAAACGATGTGTCTTTCAAAGGTTACTAATCCAATCACTAGCACATTGTAAACTGATGTTATCACTAATGATTCACGTGACGTCACCACCCTTGACAGCAATGAATGCACTATCGCAACCTGCCGACATGCATATCAATCGAAATGTATTTCAAGGGGTAGTAGCCTGATCCCTATTACTACGTCAAGTGACCTCATCACTAGTGACTCACATTACGCCACCGCCATTGAAAACATGAATGCACTATCGCAACCTGCCGACATGCATATTAAACGAAATGTCTTTCAAGGAGTAGCAGCCTGATCACTATTACTATGTCAAGTGACATTCTCACTAGTGACTCACGTGACCTCACCACCCTTGACAACAGTGAATCTACTATCGCAACCTGGCAACATGCATATCAAACGAAATGTCTTTCAAGGAATAATAACCCGGTTGCTATTACTATGTAAAGTGAAACTATCACTAGTGACTCACACGATATATAGGCAAGAGCGGTAGCAACGCTAAATCAAAAAAACGCCAGGCCTGCGCGGAAAGCGCAGCACAGTCACAGCGAAAGCTGGAAGAGCGGCATTTCTAGAGCCCGTTATAAACGCCAGGCCTGCGCTGAAACCGCAGCACAGTCACAGCGAAAGCTGGAAGAGCGGCGTTTCTAGAGCCCGTTGTAAGCTCTCTTGGGGCTACAATACAAGTATACAGGAAAGGTACCTACTACACCATAAATCACAATTTTTGTGAAGTTGGGAAGCTCCTACTAAGCCATTACTCGTCATTCTGCAGAGAAGGGCTTCCTTGGCAACCAATACAAGTGCACTTGCGAGGAACCCACTACGCTATAAATCATTGTAATTTTACTGAGACCCCGAGGAAATGGATCATGCGCTTATGGGCTTCCTTGGCAACCAATACAAGTGCACTTGCGAGGAACCCACTAGCGCTATAAATCACTGTAATTTTTGAGAAGTAGGGCAGCAGGCACTGTGCCATTTTTCGTCATTCTACGGAGAGCCGTGGTACCTGCTAAACGCATGTAAGGCATTATGCGCACTTTGTTGATACTGTGCCTGATGACGACGAAGAATTATGACATAGCCCTTGGTAATGGGTTGGAAGCATTCAACAACCTATTCGTTGCACAATTCGCATTGTGTGACGCCTGGTTGCAGAATTCGCGTTGTGCGACGCTTGGTGCTTATTTTACTCTTCTACCACACTATATTGCATATGCTAATGTGGTTCCTTCCCGACATGAAGCCTGCATAGGACCTTTTTGCAAAGCAGTTTCAAGCACCGGCATGGCTCAGAGGTTGAATACTGAGCTCCCACGCAGAGGGCCCAGGTTCGAACCTCGTTTCATCCTGGAATTTTTTCTTATTTCGTTTTTTTTTCTTATTTCGAGCGATACTGGTTACGGACGCCGGCGGCGGCGGCGGCACCGGCAGCGGCGGCGGCGGCGGCGGCGGCGGACAACTACGGCGCCAAAAACGGCCGGTGAAATGATCTCATAACAGCTTTCGCTGTAAAAGTGTCAGAACCGATTGGCTCATGGCAGATAGCATGGTTGTAGCTTGATATTTAATGCAAAATCTTTTTGCATCAGCCTCGTGTGCCGGGCAGCCAGGGAAATTTATCGGCACGGAGTCCTTTTACAATGTCGCCCGTAGCGGCACTTTCATCAGGACGTGTTCTTTGTATGTGCCGTCCATTCTGTGCACCCGAGTTCGGGCTCGAAATGTCCTTCGTAGACAAAATCGGTCGACTGAAGGACTTGATCCTTCTTCGGGGTTGTCCGCCTTCAGTTAATTGTGCAGAAGATCGGCGTATTTCGGTGCACAAAACGGGAACTTTCCCTTGGACATCTTGTACGCCGTATTGCAGCGAGTACAACACATTTTCTCCCCATTATGGACTACAGAGCGCGGCGCTTTCCCGCAAGAACGCGCGCAAAATTCCAACGTGCTCAAATTTTTTATTTGTTAAATGCACTAGATAGGGTCACAACAACCGATGCCATCTATCGTCGAGAGCCGGCAACTACAGCGGGAGTGTCTCATGCCCTCTTCACAGCGCCGCCACACAGTTCGCACACCTCTATTTCTTCCACCATGACACGTACTTACTTATACGATGCAGGCGTCATGTCGTCTTAGCGTCGATTGTGGTTCCAGAATTGGCTCCGTTTTTATCGCAGTCTAATAACATTTGTATTCCTATGATTTAGCAAGCTATATTCAAGCGCTGGTAGACCCCGGAGGAACGCGCTAACGAAAGTGATGCATGATATTCACATCATCGCACCGTAGCGTGCACTTTGTTTCGATAACACCGACGTCTGTGCACTAACGTAAGTACTGATACTACGTCAGACCATACCATATAGGCATCAGTGTAGTCGGCGTGCCCGGTAAACCCACGATGCGCGCACAACTCCTCCATTTACAAAAGCTCGTCGATCCACCTCGTAACCCTTGGCTCCAGGCGAAGAAATGCAGCGTAGAACCACTGGCTGCCTGTTTCGATCGCACATGGCACTGATTTCTACAGGGTGTGGGATATGCCGAATTTTTCGCACTGGTATTGGCGTTGAAAGTTCAATCGTCCACGTGGTAAGAAGTCGAACCGCCAGCGGTATGTACGCGCTCGAAAGTTCCATCATTACAGCGCGTAATTAATTTCTTTACGCTAGAGAATGCCCAACTGAAAAAGTTGGCCGGGCATCTGCGTGCTTCACTGCAAATGTCGTCGAAAGACGATAGAGGAGGCGCTGCGTTAACGCTGCCTGAGATATGGACGCCATCTGGCAATACGTCGGGAAACATGAGCTTGTGCAGAGGCCACAGATGAAGGAAAGTTCCTTCCTTCCTCCGTGGCAGAGGCCTTTTGTCGTCGTGCATTGTGTGGCATTTTTAGCGCAGCCGCATTTTTAGGGCAGTTTAAGAAACTAGGGTCTTTAGAATTACGTATCTATGTATTTTCTAGTAGAGGAACACACCACCTAATACCTACATAGTGATCTTGCGCCAAAGATATGCGTAATGTTTGCTTTTTGATGGACAATGTACACAAGTATGAACCTAGCCACCAGTTCAAGATGGCTAGGCGTTCGGCAAGTGGTTGAACTTTGGCTGGGAGGCTTAATCGGGTGACAGACAGAGAAACAGAAGGACAGTTTGACAGGCAGACCAACATTTCTGCGTTGATAAGTTCCCCAAGAAAGACTATCGTCTTTAAAAACGACATCGGCTCTATGCTGGCCCAGAGTGCATGGGCGACCTCGGCGGCCACGGCCCGAGCTAAGATGACAGAGTTTTTTTTCTTTTCTCTTCAGGGGTTTAACGTCCCAAAACCACGATATAATTATGAGAGACGCCGTAGTGAAGGGCTCCGGAAATTTTGACCACCTGGGTTTCTTTAACCTGCACCAAAATCTAAGCACACGGGCCTCAAACATTTTCGCCTCCATCGAAAATGCAGCCGCCGCGGCCGGGATTCGATCCCGCGACCTTCGGGTCAGCAGTCGAGCGCCATAACCACTAGACCACCGTGGCGGGGCAAGATGACAGAGTTGGGCCGAGGTTGGGAGTGGTTAATGGCCTTACACCGGCCGACATTTGGCTGCTGAAATAGGCCCAAGGCCGTATAGGCCGACTATGTAGACATTAGGCGGTGCACGGATGGATTAAATACTCTTTTGTGAATACTCTAGCGCAATCTAGTGACAGCCGACGCTGAACGCTCAAAGAATATATTTTCGCTGACCGAGAAATAATGCGCGCGGTGTAGGAAAAAACTTTTATGCGCTCTTTCAAATCAACTTGAAGGCCCACGATACGGCGGTAAGGTTAAAAATTACTGCCCCGACGTGAGCGCCGCCGGCGTCAACCTAAGGGTGGATCTGCAAGACCCGAATAAAGTTCATCATACCATATAGATATAATGCAATGTCGACTTGTCGCTGGCTCATAGTACCTGGTAAACGTGGTAGGTAGCAAAACAGAGCCCTACGGAGGACCAGGTTTGGTCACCCGAGCACTGAGTGCCGACTCTTTCCCTATCATTTGCCGACCGTTGGCTGAACGTCTTAGGCCAACTCATAACCAGCGTAATTGGTTGCCGATCTTTGGGCCGCCATTAGTCGGCCAACAATACCGGTAGCCGAGCGCTGCCCAGTTGTTTACCAATACCATCGACCAATTTCGGTTGGGTGTATAAGTCTAGCGCGTGCTGCTATAAACCGACGTAATGCGCAAGGTCACATTAACACATGCAATATTGTGTACACCTTTTCACGCGAAAGAAAGAAACACATCCATGCGAGGCTGTGGCACGGGAGTGGGCTGACGTCACAGCCTCGGCAGCGCATTTTGGGGGGTCACGCTTATTTAGCACAACCCAAAGAGAATTATGGGGTCGCCCAGGTAGCCCTCTGCGAAAAGGTCGATTGCGGAGCTCAGTTTCACCATAAAGGAAATATCTGTCATTTCCTTCTTTGCCATTGGTCTCTTTCCCTATTCGGGCTCAAACTGAGCAGCGCTTTGGCAAAACGGGTTACGATGCACCACCTTGCACAATCTGAAGTACATATGCAGCCAGGCCCGGCCATGGTCAGGAATTTTTTCGGGTAGAAAGGGGGAAGGGGTAGGGACTGGCAGGTATCCGTGATGTGAAATGTTAATGCTCCTTTCACACAATCCTTCTCCGCAAAAAAAAAAAAAAAAAAGGATTTGGGCGCCATCTGTCGCTCTTACAGCAAAACATTGCCGCTGTACTTTGTCTTTACGGCGATAGATGACCAAACCCGCCGACATTACGTTGACTGTTCCTGTTTAATTAAGGCGAGAGCGTTAAAGAGCTCGTTTCGCAGGAAGTGCGGTGTCGGCGTTGACGTCGTTGTGAGCGAAGAATCGGCGTACTCTATGAGTGAAAAATCGAGATGGAGGCAATGCAAAAAATAATGAAAACATTTGGTTCGAGTGGGAATCGAACCCCAGCCTACTGCGTGGGAAGCTGCGGCTGTATCGCACAGCTACTCCATGGCTTGGAGGTGTTCCAGAAAAAAAAAACGTATACAAATGCCATGCAGTGCGAGGAGTCTCCTTAATGGATGGAAACAACTTTATTGTGGAAACAACCTTACTGGAGTCTCCTTAACGCATGCAGTGTTGCGTGGGACCAACGGAGAATCGCGCCAAGCGTCAAGACGTGTGAGTTGCACAATGAGTAAGTTGTTTAAAGGCCCACTAATTCAAAAGTGCTCAGACATATTTAGTAATCATCCTGATCAAAGGCATCAGCAAAGTGCGAAGCTGCGTAGGTTCGCGTGTTGGCTTGTGGACGCGTAGTGGGTACTTCGTTAATTCGCAAAAAGTAGAATTATGGCGTAGTTGGCACTTGGCAAGTTTATTTGCAATAGGCATTATAGGGTAATTTTAAACGGCCAGTGTACCTCGCACAGACGTTCCTTTCCTTGCAACCGGGTTGAGGCGTTCACTGAAAAGCGAAGCAGGCTAGCGATTGAGAAGGCGTTGCGAACGGGGCCCTATTACGCAATCGTGTTCTACTCTTGAGACCAAACCCGATCGACCTCCAACTTTTATTTTACACCGCACAGTTACCTGAAATAGTGGTTGCGGCCTGCGTCACACCTTGCCTCGCTTCGCAGGCGCTTCCTCTTTCCGGTTGGTTCGTACTTAACTTTCCTATGGTTAAGCACGACATCTAACCATAGCCACCTGCAATCGGCTCAATGCAGTGTACGTCGCCTCGCTTTTTTTATTGCTATCCCTGGCGTTGACCGCAACCAGGAATGTTAGCCAACTTGCCCAATGCCGCCGGTCTTCTACATCGCAAACGATATTAAGTACCGTAGGGGTTATGGTCATGTATGGTTATCTGTCGCTTATTGATCCACAGAATAACTTTACTTCTATTTCATTATAGTACGAGTACTTCATCGCAGGTGCACTTATCGCTTATTTTCTGGGACCTGTGTTAGAGATTCCATTTCATTAGTTGGCCTGTAAATAATTAAGCCCTCTTTTACAGCGAAAGCTTTTATGAGATCATTTCAACGGCCGTTTTTGGTGGCATGGTTGTCCGCCGCCGCCGCCGGAGTCTGTAACCGCTATCGCACGAAATAAAAAAAAAAGGAAATAAGAAAAGATTTGCAGGATGGAAAGAGGTTCGAACCTGGTACCTCTGCGTGGTAGCCCAGTGTTCTACCTCAGGGCCATGCAGGTCCTTAAAACAGAGTTGCAAAAAGACCCTATACAGGAAGGAACCACATTAACATATGTAATGCAGTGCGGTAGAAGAGTAAAATAACAACCAGGCGTCACACAAAGGCGAATTCTGTATCCTGGCGTCGCACAATGCGAGTTGCGCAACGAGTGGGTTGTTGAATGCTTCCAACCCATTACAAAGGCATCTGCGATAATTATTCATCGTCATCAGCCACAGAATCAACAAAGTGCTCATAATACTTTACAGGTGTTTAGCGAGTACCACGGTTCTCCGCAGAATGGCGAAAACTTGCATAGTGGCTGCTTCCCTACTTCACAAAAATTATGATGATTTATAGCGTAGTGGGTTCCTCGCAAGTGCACTTCTATTGGTTGCCAAGGAGGCCCATAAGACTCTCATAATGCATTTCCTCAGGCTCTCAATAAACCTAATTCCCTCTCTCTCTCTTTCTCGCTCTCCGTTTGTCTGGTTAACGTGTGTTATAAAGCGTGGTGGGACAGTTAAATAACGACCGGGCGTCACACAACATGAATTACGTACCTAGTGGGTCGTTTAAAGCTTCCAACCCATTACAAAGGGCTCAGCCATAATTATTCATCGTCATCAACCGTCGCATCAACAAAATGCACATAATGCCTTACATATGGTACCTCGCTTCTCCGCAGAATAACGAATAATGTCGTGGTGGGTGCTTCCCAACTTCCCAAAAATCATAATTTGTGGCGTAGTGGGTACGTTGCTAATGTACTTGTATTAGTAGCCAGAAGAGAGTTAATAACGGGCTCTAGATATGCCGCTCTTCCAGCTTTCGCTGTGACTGTGCTGCGCATTCCGCGCACGCCTGGCGTTTTTAAATATTGACTCCTGTTAACTTATTTTTTTTTTTCGTACCATAGATCCTGTTGTTTTTGTGTTATCTACAACGCGACCAGGACCTCAGCCTTTAGTCCTGATAATGGGAGCGTGCCGTAGTTGATGACCGCTATCATCATCATGATAATCATGATATCCATTGCCTCGAGCCCACGGACGTCCTCACGAGCCAGCTGCTCCTGTTCTTCGGACGACATTTTCATTTGTGTCGGTGAGTGCGGTTTTAATGTGTCTTGCGCCTCGACAAAGCTGTTGTCGCTGCTGCGCGGGTAACGGTTGTACTAACCTTGCAACTGCCTAACCAGAAACATATGTTTCGATCCCGAAAAGTGTATGCATCTTAGAAACTTCAAGCGTTAACTGCGGCAGGGACAAGACAGGGAGGGAACGACACCAGCGCTTTCTATCAACTGAAAGGTTTATTAAGCAAAATCGAACATATATACCCAACCAGAGCATGTCACTCGCTGCACATGCGCGCCGTTCTTATAGGTGCGACACCAGGCACTATCACACCGTATCTATTTACAAACACATCTCCAGTGACACTTCCTTGCTGGAATATGTATATACTAAACATACGAATGGGATCATACGTGTGTGAATGTTGGCGTTGCACTGTTGCTGGCAACGCTGCATGTCGGTGCAATAGCCCACGATAAGTGACTGCGCATGCGTGTGCGCAGATCCCTCGCGTTACGCTTCAGAAATGGCCTAGATGCCGCGCGCTGAGTGGCGGAGTGTTTCCTTTTCCTTTCATTACTTTGCTTTTGCCACTCGCTTGTAACTAACGGGAAGCAGCAACACTGCACTCTCTTCTGTGTTCACGAGCTTTTTGGAAGAAACCTCTGCTCAGAAATAATGTTGAAGAAGAGGATGCGCTTCCGATACCAAGAAAAGATTTAGAGATGCAAGGCAGCCTCGCACTGGTGGTGCCAAGCCTGAAGGAACAGCGGAGCTGCTTGGCCCTCCTTAGCATAACAGCTAAGCGTAGTCTAGAGATAGTGAGTTAGGCTTAGATATAGCCGTATGAGCGTAGAGAGAGGCAGTTAAGCCTGGGAAAGCCAAGGTGTGGCCTCTCCATATTAATTTATCTCTCCTTGTTTCTCTGTTTTTCTTTATGCATGGGTATATTTCTTTTTCTTTCCTTCTCTCTCTCTTTCTTTTTGCACTCTTCCTCTCTCTGTATCTCTATCCTTTTCTCGTTCTTTCGTCATGTCCACGCAATGATATTGTCACCATAATGAATTGTTCTGCTAGCGTGCCTGGATAGCCAAGTGGTTACGACTCTCGCTTTCGGACCGTGAGTACCCGCGTTCGAATCCCGAGTCGCCAGGAAATTTAATTGTTTTATTTATTTATTTTCCTCCGCCTCGCCACTTCTTCTCTCCTCTTCCTTTCTTTTCTCCAACGCGTTGCTAGGCGACGCAGGGTGATGTCAACGCTCGGCGAGGTCTTTCTGCGAACGCCCAACGGCCTAACGTTCGGCCTAAACAGCTGCGCTTTTAAAAATGGCAGACGACCCCGATCCTTCACTTAGGTGTCTCGCAGCGGCACTCGCGCGTCGGCGTTCGTGTTCTCGTGTATTCCTTGGGTTAACTTCGCGTTTCGTCGCACTGGCGAAGCGGATCTCTGAAGCCACGTTAAAGTAAGCGCGTGGTTTCTATCTGCTCCGCCAGGAGTCGCAACTATCCCAGCTGCTCGCAAGAAAGCCGTCTGCACTTTAAGTGAACCGATTCAGTTGATTTCCATTAAATATTCTGAAAGTTAATTGACCCTTATACTGAGTAAACGTATGCTCCGATATCACATGTATCAAAATAGAACTTTTAATTTGAACAGAACCATCGATTTTATGAAAGCTTTATATCTTAGAAGACTTTTTCTTAATGTTTCTATAGTCAAGAGTGTCATTGAATCCCGCCTGGTCGGAGACAAACATCGCGAAATAAAGGAAGAACGCCGACTAAGGTAAAAGGCACAAAAAGGTGAAAAAGACGCTTCGGCTTGTCAACAAGGCCCCCATGCGGGAGCCGGAACTTCTCTTTCAGATTTTTTTGCATTTTACCTTGGTCGCCGTGACCGGACGTAAGTGCTTAGTAGAGAGGCAAGAGCGTCACTCGTTGCTCGTTCCACTAACAAAATGTGTGGTGTTGTGGGACCAGTTGCGGTGCCTTATCACCCCCAAAACCTATCGTAGGCCCTACGTGGTGTCCTGGGTTCGCATGCGTGGTTTCGTGGGACCGAAAGCGAGCGTCATATTTGGGATGTTCGCATTGGTTCGCGTTATATTGACGTCACTAGGAATCCCCAAGTGAGACAACCCGGATATCAATCGCCCGTTTGTAACAGGAATTTCATGGTTAAACATGCCCTGATATTTTATATTCGCCAGGGGCCTGCGAAAACCTGACTGCGTTTAAGTACTGGTCCTACTTTATTCTCCAGCGTCCATACTAGCCGGATGTTGCAGGCCTGAATGCGGGGTTGTGAAGTACTCACGGATTGAAACACGACATCATTTTAGCGCCACTTGTCGGCGACATTCAAGTGACTGAGTCAAAAGACGGCGTCGTTATCCGGGCGTTCACGCGAGACCATCAGGGCACTTAAAACGGAACATCCGGGAACTTTAACGAGAACATACGGGCGCTCAAACGAGATAATCCGGGTATCGTTTTGTTTTATATTTTTCTTGGTTAAACGGCTGCTATGAGCAATTCCTCGTGGTAACCGAGTGTTATCGCTGTAAATCTGGCCGCAAGAGGTAATCTTGACTCTGACGCAAGTCTTCGAGTCAAACTTATGCCCATATGACGCAAACAGTAGACACTGCAAACAAAAGTACGTGCATTACTTAGCCCTGAAGCTTCGCTTTTCAAGCAGTGAGTACTGTACGGTGTGGTCGTAGGGCTGGACGCAATGTAATTGGAGTTGGATGCAATAGAAGTTAAGTAACATTTTTTTAATGCGACGAGTATAGAAAGGCTCGGACTTTGACGATCTTCGTTAATTGGTTCCGCCACCATAGTTTTCTCTGTTTTTGCTGAGAATGATCATACTGAGCATGAGTCTTCTTTCCAGGTTGCCAGCTTAACCACCGCCATGCAGTACGATGCAGCTGCCAATGACCTGACTCTTTACGGACAGGCGCCATACGGAAAGACTGCGAACGCGCTGGCGCCGTACGAACCGGTACCGAACGCCCAGGAACCAATTGCGCAGGCACCGTACGGACAGACACTGAACGCTCAGGCACTCTGCGGACCGACTCCATACGCACAGGGACCGAACGCCCAGGCTCCATACGGACAGACTCCGTTCGGAGAGGGGCCGAACGGACAGCAGTGCCAGCAGCTTGACTACCTGCCAGTCACCGAGGGTAGGCCACGCAAAACAACGGTTCACTGTACGATTTGTGCAAGTCTTGATAGCGTATGCTCTTTAACGTAGTCTTACGAGTGCCACGTAAGAATGAGAAATTTCCAGTTTAGTTCGCAGTTAAAGACCAACTCCTGCGATCTCAGCACTATTTTCAATATACGCTACCTTACCCCCTCCACGGTGGTCTAGTGGGTATGGCGCTCGACTGCTCGCCCGAAGGTCGCGCTATCGAATCCCGGCCGCGGCGGCTGCATTTTCGATGTAGACGAAAATGTTTGAGGCTCGTTTACTAAGATTTAGGTGTACGTTAAAGAACCCTACGTGGTCGACATTTCCGGAGCCACCACTACAGCGTCCCTCATAATCATATTGTGGTTTTGGGGCGTTAAACCCCAGATATTATCAATATACGTTCTCTTTTGACGTATGTACTGGTGGCCTACCTTTTGACGCATATGGTGGTATCGCAACGTAATTTGAGACGGAAACCTTGTGACATATGTACTGGTCTCGTTGATATGAAACGTAGGTACCGTTAGCGATGCTCCTTACACTGTCATAAAATTGACGTATTGTTTGTTAAAAGCTCGCAAACTACTGAAATTTGCGTTTTATATAACGTTTTTTTGACAGGTTATAAGAAGGAAAAGTCGTAAGTAACCAATATATTGTGATCCCAAGAATACGCAGGCATTGAAATCATCAGCGCAACGCGGTTTTAATAGGGTTGTGTGAACAGATGAAACGTGTTAATGTCTTGTTGAGAGCATATAGGGTAAATTAAAGCATCCGAAAACTGTAGACGCCCGTGATCCTTGACTTAGATGCCTAAATTGAACTTTAGTGGCTAAACTGAATATATTTATAAAACACACAGCGCTAACAATTTTTTTGTAACCCAGGAATTGTAAAGTAGATGAACGACATATTCAGCTTTCGGCCATGTAGTATAGACTCCAAATGAAACCCGAACCGTGGCAAGTATTCGCAATGATATACAGTCGAACGCCTCAGTAACGAACTCTCCGGGGAATCGATTTTTGTTCGTTCTCGTAGAGAATTTCATTCTCGCGGAGATAGAAAGTATACGCACACGAATTACTTCGCACAACCAAAATTCACTTAAAGAATTTGCTTATCTTGCTCTGTTTCACGTTGCTTTGAAGGAGCTTGACGACTCGAGCCTCACAGCTTAATAAGCTTTGCGTATAACTTCGTTGTCGTCGTGGCGCCGAAGAAACGGTGAGTGATGTCAAAAGCATCAAGAACTTCGTGCAAACTTACTTGCCTTTCTTGTGTTTTGTTCCTTTCCTCACTGATGATCCCAGACTTCTTTTGAAGTGTCATAAACTTAAGCTTTTTAATAGGACGCGGCATCTTCCCTAAAGGCCAAACAACACTGCACGTAAGTAAAGCACGGGAGATCTCGGCGTGCACACAGAGAGACGCACGGTAGCAAGCAGTTAGGCAGTCTACACAATGTATGTCGGCATGACGTCACTTTATTGGGTGTCGTCACTTGAAACATCATGTGCCGGTGTAGTTACCAACAGAGGCGTTAGCAAAGAAACTGTTCCCAGCAAAAGAAAAATAATTCTTGCTGCTATCATCATAGACCGAATACAAACAGGAATGCTCACATCGACGGTAGTTGCAATTTTCGAACTTATGGATTACCAATTAGCTCATGGGTTGAAAAAAAATGTGGCGGTTCCGGACCTGAAATTTTGTTATTGCGAGAGTGCTTTTTAAGATCTCTTCGCTGTTCAGAGGGGCCAAATGCATTCCACATTTCTTCGCCAAACGCCACATTTCTTCGTTGCCGCGAGAATGTCGTTATTGAGGGGTTCAACTGTAGTGCGCGCCCTCCTGTCATCACCATTGACAGGCGCACGCATCTGCTTTGGCAGCACTGCGCATATGCGCGCCTGTCCATGATGACAACTGGACGGCGCGCACTACACCACGGCGAATACTTGCTGCTGTTCCGGTTTCATTTAAAGCTCATAGTACATAAATCGGTATCATCTTGATGGAAAGGCAGCACTAGAACGGATACAAAGGAACAAGAAGTAGACAGGACATGCGCTGTGTGTTCTTGTTGTCCTTCTTAATCCTTTGCAATCGTTTTAGCGCTGCCTTTCCATCAAGATGAACCCAAACAAACTTGCCCAACCATTTGCTATTCGGTATCATCTCTCTTGAATGCACATGGAAAAATTATGGTATGCATTTTAGGCAGCACAAGGATGTTACTCTTCTGTTAAGATACTTCAAGATGAATATACCTAATCGAAAAGCTTTTATAAGGCATTCTTCTTGAACTTGCCCCCTAATCAATGTTGTCTGTCTGTCGCAGAGGGCGCAGCGCTTGGATGACCGTAACGATGGTCAGCACGGCCGTCCTGATCCTAATCGGCATCGTACTGGGCATGCTGGTGTTCACGGGCAACACAAGTGAGCGTTATTTTGTCACGGTGTAGCAAAGCCCGTTGTGGTACAAGCTTAGCGGCTAAGGTGTCGCTCTGCTGAGTTCGAGGACGCGGGTTCGATTCCTGGCCAATGCAAGAACAAGACAACACAAGAATTGCCTTGTTCTCTTCACTTGTGTCCGTGTTCTCACGTCTTGCCTTATATGAAGAGCCTGGCATGTCTTGGGACGAGGCCAGGCTCTTTTAACACGGAGCTGTTTAAGGACCTTAAGAGAGTTGACTGTTGCGCTAGTTGGTTTTTAGGCATGGGAACCATCGTTAAAAGGGCAGCACCACACAACACAAGAGAAGACCAGACGAGCACATGCGCAAAAAGGAACTGAAGCTCCTCCCATTACTGTCAGCCTGCCGGTACGACGTTCCGGCTCCTTAGGGTTTTCCACAGCACCAAGGATCCACCTAAAGTTGTAGCTCCACCAGAATTCCGTAATTCGCATCGCTTCCCGTTTAGGAGCGTAGAACTGCCTTTCCGCCACAACTCCGGGGTACCGAGTAAAGGTAGCCACCCTCAGCCAGTCGAAGTATAAACGAGAAGTATAATTACGCCTGTGCTCGTCTGCTCTTCTCTTGTGTTCTGTGGTGTTGCGCTTTCAACGATGGTTCCCCTGCTTAAGGACCAGGTAAATCCGAAGGGATCGTCGTCCGCACTTTCTAGCCCAGCTGCGAGAGCGCTAGCCTGACGAGAGGGAGAGCATGGGTAAAGCTAAGTGGAAGAGAGGGAAGCTAGTTTAGAATGTTGAGCCAGGTAAAATAAAGGGGCACAAAAAGTAAGCCACAGTAAGTATGGTTGTTTTGCGCAACGAAATAACGAGAGAAAGAACCAAGGGAAGACGAGCTTTCTCTAAAGGGTAAAGATGGGGCACAATTGCCGACCATACTGCAGTTTACATAAGTGTGAGCCGTGCATTGAACAAGGTTCAGGTTCTGGGCAAAAAGCAGGGACACCGCGGATCGCGAATTGTAGGAGGCATTCCATATAAAACATGATGTTCGTTTTGTATCAGTGTCATTCTCGTAGGTAGAAAGAAAGCTCTTAGCTAAGAAGTTGCGATTAGGGAGATATGCGCTCGAAGTTTGCTTAGCTTGCTGCGCATGTCTGTGCCGATGTACAAAACGTCGGATAAACGATCGATAGTTATATTGTGATAGCAATTACATGGACAGTCTCGACGGGTTTTTGGCGTCGCCGTCGCCGTCATGTCCTTCCGGTATGAAGTCCAAATTGATTCGACCCCCCCGCGGATTGCACGTTCTACTGCGGGTAAAATCGCGTTAGCTGGGGCGACGAACGCGGCCGAAGAAGAGATCAAACGAGCCGGCCCATTTCCGTCGCTCGGAGGGTGCATGCGATAACATCACCCGCTCGGGAGGCCTGCCGTCGAAGCAGACAGGAAACGCCCCGCCCTTCTTTAACGACCATGAAAAACGCGAAAGACGCAAGGGGGGGGGTGTTGTCGCGCGAGCAGCAACATTGAACTTTGATTCTAAGGGCGCGGTCGCCGTCGCTGGCGCGCGCGCTATTCTCGACAGCCATCACAGCGGGCGGCTCGTATACCCTTCTACGTGCTGCGCTCTCAACACGGAGTGAGTATGACGGAGAGCATCTCTCCTTGGAGCGGCCATATTCTTTTACACCAGCGTTTTGTAGTTACGCGAGATTGGATACAACACATTTAGCTGCCAGCCTCACTTCGTGTAACATTACAATTTGTTGCTATCGCATTTATTGTTTCGCCCCTGCGGCGAAACTGTGACTTTTGTTTTCGTTGCGGAAACGAACCATACTTTCTGTGGCTTATTCTTTGATCATGAATATACTAGCTCAGCAACGTGTACATCTAGAGAAAGGGGTAGCGACGCGGAGAGAGTGAGGTGGGTTAGAGAGGAGGAGATCAATGGCAAAGCTATGGCAGGAGCGGAGCAGGTGGTCTGGAGAGGACGAGAGACCAGGAGCGTGATTGGATGTGCCGCTTAAAGGAGTCGATCAACGGTACCTCGCGCTCGAGCACAGGTAGTGCTCGCGAGACATTCATTCTTTATTGTGAGGTATGAAAAGAATAAAGCCTCAGCCAGCACCACAATAATATAACAGGCAATGCCAATTAGAAAAGAAAATGAACAGAGCAGAGCCAAGTGAAATTTTGACGGGGAAGGAGAAGGGGACCCCAACCCCAGGAAGCCGGAAAAGAAAACTACTGTTCGTTGTTTACAATGGCAGTCTTGCTGCTAACATGTTTCACAGAGTTTAATCTTCCGCTGCTGAATCCTTGCAAGTGGTAGCTTAGAACAGGAGGCTACTGCTTGTAATTCTGAAGTGCTTAAGGTCTTCAGTCTTCTCTTCTTGGAGTCTCTTGCTTGTGTTGTTTTCCGTGGGAGTAGGTTGTTGATTGCTGGTTTCAACTTCTCTTACTGTCCGAGTGCTCTGTAAAATAAGGAACTCTTGATTACTGCCCCCCCCCCCCCCCCCCCCCGCCACAGGAAGAAGAGCGTGCTGAGCGTTGGCGAAAGCGAGATAAAAGCGCGCTGATGCCACGAGCTCCGTTGTTTAATCAGCCGTCACGACCTTAAACCTATTGCAGTTGCGTATATATATTTTTCTTTTTTTCTATATACTCGTTACAGCCGATTCCAGAGCAGCGGTGTTGCGCTCTCCTCATTGGCCGATTGTCCGGTGACGTTTAACGTAGTGTCTGTTACGAAGGGCACGCGTGCGTGAGATTTTCACTCTCTCCCGAAGGGCGGCTCCCTGGAAATAAAAGGCACATGCTTCGTCGTGTCAGCCCTTTCTTTTAACAAAGAAGTTGTTCTTAGTCGACCCTTCGGCGTTGTCGTTACGCAGCTCGGCGAAAGGATTGTGGTGAGGGCGAAGAGCAGGCTGGGGGAGGAGGTGACCAATGAGAGACTGGGCTGGACGCGCAGAGGAGAGGCCCGGTGGAGACGAGGCGATCGGCTGTGGGTTTCGCGAATAATTTGAGCCAATGCGCCACATAGCGGAGAACGCGAGAAACAGGCTATCGAGGTCCATGCAGCAGTCGTCATTCACTTTCGCACGTGCGGTAGCGGTTCTGACGGAAGGATTCGTCGTCAGCAAAGAAAGGAAAATGGATCGCGAAGCAGTTTTTTTGTGTTTTGCTATGCACGTCGGTGAGGCGAAAAGTAGGATAGTACCTTTTCGCAAGTTTCCGTTTTCTGAGTGAATTGCGATGAACGGCGTAAGTGAGCAACCTCCCCAACGACAATGTTACTCCGACCATGGTTGTTTATTCTCAGCACTTCAGGAACAAGTAAATACGTCGCTGTGCTGAAAAGAGTCTGCATTCTTCGAACGAGATCAACGAAACATGGATAACACAGCTGGAATGAATAGGAATCGGTTTATGAGAACGTCCCGAAGCGACTCAAGCTACGAGAGACACCGTAGTGGAGCGCTCCGGGCAATCTCGACCGCCCGGGGCTGTGAAATTGCACGGTACGCGGGCGTCTAGCATTTCGCCTCCATCGAAAGGCGACCGCCGCAACTGGGATCGAACCCACGTCTTTCGGGCTATAGTGAAGCGCCGTAACCACTTCGCAACAGCGGCGGACAAAATGGAAATCTTCGTAGTGCTGTTATCAGCTTGCTTTCTGCATTGAGTAAATGTCTCGTACGCCCACTGGGGATGACGTCAAGCCAAGAGATCTTTGCTAGCTTAGGTCTTATGTCTAAGGCCTAGTGCCTTGCTCTGCAGATGCTATGTGCTCGATTCCCTTGACTTGTGGGCACGCGTACGTTGCAAAACCTGGCCGATATCTCATCGTACGGTTCAGGAAGATATGAAGGGGCGAATTTACACCTACATATAATGACACTGCTGTAGCGGCAGGTAAGCAGTATTGTTTTTGACAACCACAATGCCGCTCACGTGTGCGAATCAGCTGACACACACACGAATACACTGAGAGATCAATAAGGCTATCCGCTTTAAAAATGGTCAACAACTTTCCTACCATCACCTTTAGCAGTTAGCAGTCAGTGTTTCTCTCCGCCTATTCTTGTAGCCGCCCCGCATATAGATCCCGAAACATCGTTATTGCGCTCAGTGTACCATCACCGCGTCATCCTTCGGATTAGGAAGCATTTGACGGACTAAGTCGCTGCAATATATTGATGTGCCGTGGTGATTCTCTAGGCAGTCAGCATTTGATGAACGATGCCTTCTGGCAGCTGTCGACTGCGTTAGCCCACCTATCTACAAAACACTGTCGAACAGTTTGTCTGCCTGAATGACGTCTGATGTTGTGCCAACTGAGCTACAGCGGCGGTCATTCCCCCGTCCACTTTATGGGATATATATGTGCATTTAAACCTAAAAGAGTGTTCCACACTCGCCGTCATCGCTACTAGCGGCGCTAACACTCCTATGTTTAAATGCACATATGTACCCTATAAAGTGGAGGGGGTATGACCGCCGCTCTAGCTCTTGCAGAGCATCAGACACGTTATTCAAAGGTCGCAGGTTCGGTCCCTGCCAGGGGCAAGTTATCTTCCCGTCCACTTTACTTTCTTCACATTTACACCATAATTACTACAAAGAACATCCCCTGTACTTTTGTTGGGTTTCTTGTGTGTTAGTTCTAAACAAATTCACACAAGACGTTTACGTGCACGAAAAGTGCAACATTCATTCCATCGTCGACCTTGCCCTTCTCTACAAACCAAAATGAGGTACTAGGCAGTAAAGACACTCTCACCTTCGAAAAAACACCGCACACAGACGGCGACAAAGGAAGAAAGCTCAAGACACAGCGCTGACATTCCGTGTTTTGACACGGCAATCTACAAAACGCCGCAGTTCCAACAGCAACAATCCGCACATGGACGTTTTTACAGCCGACATCTTTACCAGTGTTGCCTAACTTCGCAGCGCCCCCTGGATTTCGTTTTAGGTGTGAATAAGAACGTTGGTTTATGTGCGCGCCGCGCCTTTGCCGAAAATGGGCAAGAATTCGCGTACGCCCGAGGAAGAAGTCCCGAGTCGAAGTGACAGTTGGCACGAGGGCGCATCGCCGTTTCGACAGCTTTAACTGCGTGCAAATGTGCTTGATTTTAGTTTGTTTACCGCTGTTCTTTTTCTTTACGTGAGTGGATTCTGTCACCACGGAAGCACGTCGATTGTTTTTCTTTTGTGAGGCCTTTATACTGTGGACAAATTTCACAAGCTTCCCTCCGCGCCTTTCGCTCACGATGAGGCCTCGGATGCCTCGGGCATTGAAATGAGTGCATTTGATTGTTACAGGACAGTCCCCCAGTACCATAGTAGCGGAGGAGGTTACCGAAATTTCAGTACCTCCCACGGTGGTGATCGTTGACAAGCCGGCTACCCCCACAGCGAGCACGCCGGCGCCTGCTGTCATCACGAGGCCCCCTACTTCAGCGGCCCCTACAAGAGGTCCCTCGCCTCCCACTGCCACGGGGTACACTCTCACTGAGCCTCACACTGACCACAAACCCGGAAAAGGCAAGTCGGTCTCACTCTGACCTGCACGTCTATCTGTCAATCTGCCGGTCCGTCGGTCCGTCTGTTTTTCAGTGAGAGAGCGTACAGCCCCAAAACGAGTGTCAGAAGGAAACATACTCTTCCTATACGCAAAGGTCTGCCTGGAATGCCAATGATCGCTACATAGCGGGTAAAATCGGGCGCGCCGAGCAGCGTTGGCTGCTATGCTACGGGAGTCATGCGTTGCGTCTCTGCCGTGCTAGCTGGTCACACTATGACGTCACACCTTCATTGATATGCAACGCACTAGCGCGATATTCGAAATTGATGTTTTAATTTTCGTTTCTTGTCCAGTAATTCGACGGAGAAATTAGAGACGGTGCATTTGTGTATAACCTATCAGTCTAAACTTATTTACTATTTCAATTCTCGCTTCAAGAAATTAAAATTGCAGATACCTGCTTATTCAACGAGTGAATATTGTGGTGCGGTGCCTTAAAACTGCAATGACGCTGATCACCCTCTCGGTCTTCATTACGAGATCATCCGCTCGTTTAAGCCGTCGAGGAAGAAAAACCCGTACAGGTTTAGACGCGAAGTAATACATTATAATGCGGTTGCAGTTGTGTGAGTAATACAATGTTTTAATGGATTTTTAATCGAAAACTAAACAGGGCTACCAGCCCTGCTGTTTTGGAAGATTGCCGTAAGAGGTATACTTAAACGTTATGAAAAACATGTTCAGCCAAACTTAAAAGAATTGGCTAAGGTTCTTGTAAGCCTAGTTATCAAGAGTGAAATGTATGTTTGGCTTGGTTTTGGAAAGGTTACGCACACAGTGCTTCATCAATAAAACCTTGGCCTTGTCACGTGATACTGCAGCGGCAAAGCGTCGAGCAAGCGCAGCTGCGACGCCTCTCTGGAGCGGAACAGGTGACGTGACGTCATGGCTGCCACAGTGCAGCTCCGGCGGCTCAAGGATGTTCCGACGCAATGAATTAACTTGGCAAACATAGCGTAGTGGAGCGTTCGCTCAAATATCGTTAGAGTTGGTCTTTACATCTTGTAAGGTGTACACACCGGTCTGTCACTGCGAATCGGCTCCTGTGGTGCAGTCGACAGGCAGCCCCTGGTGTGTATCATGGGCGAGAGGCTTACCTCGGTTCAGCAGTTCCCGCCGGACAAAATGTGCGACTACATCTTCTACGACTCACTGTACAAGGAAGGCAGCCAGAACCTGCTTCCCGATCAGGCCACCTACAGCGAGAGCCTGAACACTTTCATCAACGGCCACCATGGCTACCGACATACGACACTCGGCCTAGGCTTTTCTTTCGGGTGAGCAGACCGGGGTCTGATCAGTGCCACACTGTCATTGGTAGAGCAATTACGCGAACATTTCTGCCGTCGCCGGGATGCTCCGTATAGAGTCCAAATCGTTAGCATCGCGTCGTGCGAGGTATGTTCTATGTGCGAGCATCCGATGATCACGGCTCAAGCGGAGAGGAAACGCGTCGGCTGTTTATATCCATTGTTACAACGAATATCGGATTTAACGAACTAACCTATAGCTCTGATGCTACTTTGCTATAACGAGGTTAGACTATACTGACGATATAACCCCTGCCACTTGTACTTATTAAATTATTTGAGTGATTACTTATTTGATTACTTTGCAGATTCTTGCCGATGGCGGAGGAAGACTTGAAAATGACAAACTCGAGTCCGCTCGCAGCTTTATGGAACCGAGGCATTTTCCATGCCGGAATTCTCGACACTCCCACGGAGCCGACTCGAGATCAGACGAAAGCGGCTATTGCCACCCTGAAGGTACAGCTTCATCTCGCGCATTCGATAGGGCTAGTTCGAGATCAGATGAAACGGGCACTGTGACACTTTATGGTACAGTTCCTCATTTCACACTCACGAATGCGAACTCCGGAATGACAATATCGGCTATTTACACATTTAAATGTAAGCTTCTATACCGCAAGCTAGCAAAAAAAGAAATGAAAAAAAAACAAGCGATGGCGCCCCTATACCAACGCACGAGGCGCATATGTAGTTGTACGTATATATATATATATATATATATATATATATATATATATATATATATATATATATATATATATATATATTTCGTTTTTTCTTTTTTTCCCCTTTTCTTTTTTTTTCTCGTAATCTATCTCCCCCACTCTCTCAAATGTCCTTGAGGCGAGAGAGCGACGCGGCAAGAAGCAAGACCGAACTTCGACATCAGTTTTAACTCAGCCCCCGAAGAAGGGAGGACCCCTCCCGAAACTGTTGGGAATTAAATATTTATATCACTGTTGACAACGCCTCCGTTGTATTATACCTATATATATATATATATATATATATATATATATATATATATATATATATATATATATATATATATATATATATATATATATATATATATATAGGCTGGCTTCGCTGCGAAGCTCTGGAATGAAATTGGGGCCCTATGCTCAGCCACTCCGTGTTCAACTAAAGTCACTGAAATGGGAAAAGTACCGCGTTCGTTTTCTTTTCGCCGGCCGCGCGCCTTCCCGCTCCGTGACCTCGTCATGAAGCGGGAACTGAAGGAGGGCTCAATCACTGTGGGATCACTACATATCTATGCAATAAAACACCTGCCTGTTATGGAACTTCCAGCGTGCCACAATGCTGCATATAAGTTGCTCAAACGAGCTTTCGTTTGTAGGCTGAGTTGCTCAAGAACATTCTTTAAAAATGCGGCTCCAAACGAATGAGTATGCAAGCAGCTTGGGCGAAATTGGTGTAAAATAATATTAAAATGGAGCACCGTGTATCTGTTGAACGGCTGCCTGTAGTTTTATACCGGTTGTTGCAAGAAGTGTGTCCGAAATTCTGAAAAATCAGGGAAATGCGATATTTCTTCGATGCGTTCGCAATTACTCGTTTTGCTACCGCAGGCAACTTAAGATGGCTAAAGACATCATTTAGGACAGTAATCAAGGAAGTTAAATTAATTATCTTTTTAATTAGTGTAATTAGGTGGTTATGTCAAATTGGAGGATTGAAGTCTTTCATGCGAAGAACCAATTGCAGCTTTGAGGTTTGGAAAAAAGCGGCCTAGGTCAAGATCGGATATGAGATCACTAAAATATAATGGCTGATGCGGTGATCGCAATGGCCGCCATTTTCTGTTCATGACGTAGTGACTTGAACTTCCTGTTTAGCCATTTTGCCTTTTAATAATTCATTTAGGTCGACTTTGGGGTTTTTATATCGTACTCAGAGTATAAACCGGGTGCTGGACACCCTGAGGAACCGCGGTGAGACTGCAATCACGGCGATCGCTGTTCCGCATCCGGACCTTGAGTGGGCATTCAACTTCGCCGAGGACTTCAGGTAGAGGTTGAACCAGGCTAAACACCCTTTAGGGTGTATAGTGGTGGCGTTTCTTCGTTTTTTTACCCGGTGTTAGACAAGGCTGTACACACTGAAACTATTGTGGGTTTATAAAGGAAGCACGGTTGTACAATGGAAACATACCACTCTGACGTATCAGTATTTCTGTTAAGCGAAGCTCGTTATGAGTGAGAGATTTCGATGGTGGCGCTGTCGTATAGAAAAAAATCAGCGTAGCTTGCGCTGGAGGCGCAAGCCTAAAGAGGCAGCGGAGCTGATGACCAGCTTCGTACTAGTGGTGCCAAGCCTGAAGGAAGGGTGGAGCTTGGTGACCCTATTTTTTAAATGCGAAGCATTTCTTGGCGAACCTTTGTCACTTTGAGCGTATCTATCTATCTATCTATCTATCTATCTATCTATCTATCTATCTATCTATCTATCTATCTATCTATCTATCTATCTATCTATCTATCTATCTACTATCTATCTATCTATCTATCTACTATCTATCTATCTATCTATCTATCTATCTATCTATCTATCTATCTATCTATCTATCTATCTATCTATCTATCTATCTATCTATCTATCTATCTATCTATCTATCTATCTATCTATCTATCTATCTATCTATCTATCTATCTATCTATCTATCTATCTATCTATCTATCTATCTATCTATCTATCTATCTATCTATCTATCTATCTATCTATCTATCTATCTATCTATCTATCTATCTATCTATCTATCTATCTATCTATCTATCTATCTATCTATCTATCTATCTATCTATCTATCTATCTATCTATCTATCTATCTATCTATCCGCCTACGTATGGGTGCTCTCGTGATCGCCCTCCTTAACTTGGTGTAGACCAAATTGACATGGGAGGGTAAGAGGATTTGACGAATATGACTGTCGGGTGATGACACGAATTACGTGAAAATCTTGTCGCCTGCGTCATCCAACCCTTTCCTCCAGACGTGTGGCACATACCCGTTTACTACGGGCCGTGGTGTACGGGTATGCGCCACAGGTGATTGACAGCTTATATCTACCCAGGAACGGCGAGAACAGTAATTCGTAATTTAAATGCGAGAGCGTTAAGAAAAACCGTCATCGGCAGCGTTGACCCGACGAATGAAAATAGTAAGAATTAGGATACCAGCAGGAATCGAACCCAAGCATTCTGCGGGGCAATTAGGTATTATACCACAGAGCCACATGAGGTCTATAAACTGGTTTGGAAAAACAGCCAATGCAGGCGCAATGTCGGTGCAATGTCAAGTGTGTGTGTGGTGCTGGCTATCTAATTTTACAAGAAAGCAATAAACACTACATATGCACTCCTACGATACAGGCGTCATCTCAAAATAAGGTCTGTGGTTGCAATGTTGGCTCCACTTTTATAGCACTGTAATATACGCTACATGTGTATTCCTATGATTCTGCAAGCTATAGTGAAGCATTGCTCGACCACGGTGGAATACATTAACGAAAGTTACGTGTGATATTCACACCACTGCGCCATAAATTGCACTTAGTTTCGATAATACTAACGTATGTACTCTAACATGAGGGCTGACGTTACGTCGCACCATAAGTTACCCTTTAAACGCCAGTGTTGTCGACGTGCCGGGTAAGCCCACGATGTGCGCATAGCTACTAAACTTACAAAAACGCGTTCATCCACCTCGTGACGCTTGGCTCAAAGCCATAAAGTACAGCATAGAAGTACTCGTTGACTGCTTCGCATCAAACCGATTCCCACAACGCGTGGGATCTGCCGAACTTTTCTCTTTAGTTTTCTCATTCTCAAGTCGTGCGACGCAGCGGAAGGGGCATGCCGGAAGTTACGTGTGATCTCGAGGACAGGTTAAGGATAGGGGGCAAGAGATTCGATGGAGATGGGGTGGCGTGATGCAAATGCTTAGATGCTTAACGAAACGCGAAAGGAGACCATTGGCGTCAACACGAATGGTGCAGGATCATGTTTGTCGTCACCACATGACGTCGCAGATTGCCGAAATTTGCTAGAAATGCTACATTGTTGCCATGATGTCTCGATCCACTGCTGGAGTTGTTTGGCGATTGGTTTTCCTGTAATTTCATCTCGATGCAGAGAGCTCCGCTTCACCCCGAACATGTTCATCTCGATCGGTCACTACCGACTTGGTGACGAACCGCGCGGGTTCTGCTACATCGTGCCCCCAACACGCCACCCGGAAGACGTTCCCTCTCGAAGGATCCTGGAAGACTACAGCTTCGATGTGGTTGGCGCAGATTCCTTTCTATAAGGCGAAAGCCTTAACTGCTTTATCGAACGCAGAAAGTGACCGTGGGCGTCAGAAAGTGACCATGGTGATGATGATCATCATCACCATAATGGGGTGACGTCATCATGACGTAGCGATTACCAAGATTTGCGCTGTCACCGTTACGCCACTATGACGTCACATAATGTGACGTCACGGGATTACGTCATCGCATGTCATCGTCGCTTGGCCAAAGATGTGCCGATCACGCAGGCACTGCGAAAACACATGACGCACCGAAAGATTGAAGAGCCTCCGGCAAAACATAATATAGGAACAGAAAATATCATGATTTTCGCTATCAGTTCATCAATGCAAAGGGTTGCGGTTTTCTGTGAAGAAAAGTTCACAAAGCATGCCATGTTAAGTCTCTGAATCTCCTAAAACGTGATGTCGTTTATTCTTACCTATAAAAGGTTACACACACTGTCCATGTCTATCACATAACGATAACCGAATGCGAGAACTTTAAGCGCTGTCGTTTGATTTATGTGCGTTTTTTGTGGCTTACCAAGTTTCTCCTCGCGTGTAGAGGAGCCCTTGCGGCATTGCGAAATGACATTTTAATAATACGAAGTTCATCGTTTAACTGGTTAGGGTCTCTTTAATGTCATCTATAGTCGAATACTACTTAAGAAGGCAGGAGAGGCCCCACGAAGATATCATAAGTGTGCCAGTCGGTTGCCTCCGCGACTAAACAAATAATCCCGCTCATGTACCCGGCGAAGTTCTCCAGCAGCGCAGCCACGGACCGTGCAGACTATGACGTCAGTCTAGAGCGCGATCTCATTGGTGCATGCTTGTGTGAATGCGCTTTTGAGGTGGAAGTTCCTCTGGTTTCTAACGCTGTATCCGACTATATTATATAGTGGGCAAACCTGTTATTTTCTCTTCTTTAGGATGCGGTCTTTTTGTCTCACTTCGTCATCGTCTCTCATTTCATCATTTGTTGTGTAGTACTTATTCTGGGAATTCCTTGCGAACAGCGACGCTGCTTCTCCGTGCCCAAAGGATAACAAAAACATGTCAAGATGGAAGAGGTATTTGTACAGGGTGATTCTTTTAGAAGTGACCTATTTCACTGAGGTGTAGTTTTGTTACACATTATGCGATTTTAATGCGAAGTGCGGCAAAATTTTGAAGAAGGACGAAAATTTATTTACGCTTCCCATTATATGTTCAACAAAATAAACAATAAACAAGAAGTGACGAGTACTACGAGATTCCGCAAAATTCCATACAAGAGGGACGCCGGGCGCGCCTAAATGCGAATGCGTGAATTCGACGCGGCGCGGCGCGCGCGTCGCATTAAAAAGGGCTTGGTTTTCGCGTCAACATAACGCGATGAACCCTGGAGTCGACAACATCCGCCGCCGCTGGCCCACGCGAAAGCTGCGCCGGACTAGCCATCTCTCCTTGTATAACATTTAGGAGTTATTGTTATTGCTTATTTATTCTAATCCTTCTGTGGTGCGCACAGAAAAACTGGACTAGCCATTAAATTTTTATCGTTTGTGAATGTCATGCCGCAAATCGCAATAAAATCGGATGCTTTGCAGCAAAACTACAGCCCAATAAAATAGGTCAGTTCTAAAGGAACCCCCCTATATAGCATTTATCAAGGCGAAAGCCATGAATTCCTCATCAGACGCGAAAAGGAACCGTCGGCGCAAAAGTCATATACCAAAAATTCGAGTGATCACCAGAATTCACCAGAATTTATGGCACAATTATAATGTCACACAGCATGACGTCGGCAGTGCAAAGCAACGTTATTGTCAGAAAGTCTTCGGGATGGGTGGGGGTGGGGGGGGGATAACAGACTCTTTGAGTTATTTCAGCACGATTTACTATTGTTAATGCAGTAAAAGCTAACTTATTACTGCAATAATACTAATGCAGTAATAGCTAGAGCCTCTTCCGTGTTTAGTATGATAAGTATTACTAAAGAAATCACTAATGCAGTAACTGCTACGAGTTCCTGCATTAGTGATTATGTTGTGGTTATTCTTAACTGGATTACTGCATTAGCGATTATGTTCTTACTGGAATTATGCCACCACTGTCATAGTGTCATTAGTGTAATTAGTGATTATTTTCTTATTCAATTAATGATTGTTCTAGTTAATTTGTAACTTATCAAATGTGCTATTGCTGCTAACCCCGTGATGTGAGGCCTAGGCAGGAGGTTCAAGTCCGCCTTTTGCCTCACCTTGTGGGCAAACCCGGTGTGTGTTATGCCCAAATATACTTTGTTCATTCATTCATAATGTAACTGCTCTGCAGTCGTTCGGAAGATGGTATAATGTGTACGCATCAAACACTTATCAACGCAACTATTCGCGTACTGTGCAGTCTTCTCCCATGTACCAACTGCGCTACCTCTATTCTAATGGAACGGACACCAGAGGGCTCCTGGGCGTTACGCTGAAGGGTCGTTTTTCATTCCCTGTGTTCGACCCGGTCTTCTACCAACTCTGCTTGCCACAGGCTACCGCGTTCGAGAGCTACACTGAAGTAAGCCGGCATAACGTCCGCGTTCTTAAATCAATGAATGAAACTTCCAATGTTTTGAAATCACCGGTGCCCTGTACTACACAATGTATGCCCTAATACGCCGGTCACCAAGGAGTGTTCAGCACACTACCTTCATGAAGCTTTTAATGCGCAACATATGTTCTGAGTGTGAAGTGAAGCGGTTTTCCGGATGCAGTATCTTGGTTGGCTTTAAAAAACCATTTGTAGGGCTAGAATTGCGGAAAATGTACAAGTGGGGGAATGTATACCATAAGTATCTTCATTTCGAGATTTTGGCTAGAATAAATTATACTGAAAGAAAGTAATCCTTCTACGAAATTGTTACGGAGTTTAAGCGAGAAGTCGAATCAGCGCCTGGAAGTATAAGGCAATAGTTGGTAACGTTAGCTTTCACTGTTTAATAATGCGTAACTGTGGCGCAATGCTGCCAAAAGAATTCAGAGCTTTGCAGCGGGGTATTTAATGTTTTCGTTATGCCGTTTTTCATCCCCAAAATCTATCATCAAAATAGATGAAGAAAAAAAACAGCGCTTAAAACGGGATGAGTTTAAGACACATGCAAGGTGCTGACAAAGGCAACTAGCGATGTCTGTGTCTTGATCTTGTCCCGTCTTAAAGGAGTACGACACCATTTTGAAACATTGCAAAAGGGATATTTTTCATTTCCATGGTGTGCACTATCAATGCTCTCCACACGCCGGAGCCAGACAACACCCATAAAATATTTTACTTTGATTTTAAACTTTTCTTCGCCCAGCGTCTGCAAGCCAGCCCAACCGCAATGGACATTATTACGAAGAGTCAACACGGTTCACTGGATTCGCGAAACATGCGTCCTGCATGCAACCTAAATCTCAGAAATGGCTGTCAGAGTGTCTGCACTACAATTCGCTCATCGCTGTTTACGTGAGCCACGTGCGACTGGCAGCAAACTGACAGCTGTTGCTAGGACGTCGCGAGTGGCATTTTCCCCGTGACGTTGGCCTTGTATTGACACGTCACTGCGAAGCCGCCCCTTGATACCGAAACCGAAATTGCTTTTTTTAAGGTAGCGGTATTAAATATATATTGAAAGCATTCCCAAACACTACAACACTTTTTTAGGGTCCTCGACACCGGTGTTTCTGTTTAGAGCAGCAAGCCAAAAATACTCAAAATTCGTATCAGTACTCTTTTAAGCGCTGTTTTATTCTTCTACTATGCACCAACCAGCCAATAAAGAACACTGCTCCATCAGAAACGGGTATGAGTCACAGAAAGCGGGCACTCCAGGTCGCATTCTCACTGAGGCTATTAAAGCGAAACTCCGGAAGGTACTAATTACTGCTAACCGAGTTGATCCTACTTAAACCCGAAACAAGTCTAATTAGTACTAATTAGCAAAGCCTAATTAAGACTAATTGTGGGACTGAACTAAGCCTACCACAGATAGTTGAGTTTCATGTGATCTACTTATCCAATTGAAGCCTAAATAAGCCAAGCCGAGACTAGCTAAGAGACCGTCAGGTCCGTTGTCACTGAGCCTTCCTAATTAAGACTAATTGTGGGACCGAACTAAGCCTACCACAGATAATTGAGTTTCATGTGATCTACTTATCCAATTGAAGCCTAAATAAGCCAAGCCGAGACTAGCTAAGAGATTGTCAGGTCCGTTGTCACTAAGCCTTGCGCTTCTAGTGCAGGCTGCCCACATTTTCCAGCCAGCCATTTTGAAGTTATCCTGGTGCTTCCTCTCTTCAGGTGTGTCCCGGTGGAGGCGGCCAGTTGGTGGCTCAGTTGAATTATTCGGCCGAGCACTACGCCATGTTTACCTTCATCTCCAGCATCCGTCGCACCTTTTCCTACGACAACGAAGATGCTTTTACTCAAAAGGTGCGAAAAGCCATGCTTTAGCATTGCCATACAACAAATAAAGCGGTATTCACACGAGGGGGACAGCCACGGGGGATAAAGGTGGAGCTTAGTGATGTCAGCTGGGGGTGACAATTCCCCCAAAAAGTGCCCCGCTTATGCGGACGAGGCGAACGGGGTAGGAGGCCAGTGTTAAAACTACACTACTCTGGTGGCTCGTACCCCTACGCGTTTCACCTTTTGCTAAGGACAAAAGAAGAATGCCGGCCAAGAAGTAATGGCCAAGCGCGGAATTAGGCTGTTAAGACGTGCGCTGCTGCCTGTCCCAGAATGCGCGTAATACGTTTACGTAATATTGCCACGCCCACTTCTTGTTTTATTTTGATGTATTTGGGTTTAAACCAGCAAGGACGGTTAGAAACGCTCAACGCTGATCGTGCCGCAGTGTTCGAGAAGCTTTGCGATTGTAGTTAAGATTGCGCGCAGGACGCGAATAGTCTAGATTATTCCGGCGCTTACGCGACCACTAGTGATAAGACTGGAAAGTTCAATGCGTGATGTATAAAAGACGGCGCGCCCCAGCCATGAGCAGATTATCGACGGCCGACGCCCAGTTCGCCGCTATCAGTGTACAGCGTGTATTGCTGTAGTGTGAGTTTTCGTTTCCCGGCAAGTTCGGCCAAATAAACAGTTTCATCTCGACACGCCGACTGCGGTCTTCATCGACGTCACGACCACGTGACAATATATACCGACGCTGCTGTGCTCTTTGTTTGGATATCGAGCAGTATTTGGCGTGCTTTTGTTGTTGCATGTCCGAACTGAACGTTAGGGACGTCGACGGCAGCTTTTTTCCCCTGCTGAAGAAATTGCGCACCGCCTTTCGGATTAATGAACTTCAGTTATAATTAGTGAGGCTTTGATCATGTAGTCGAGTCACAGGAATTGAAATGAAGAATCTTTCGATGATGGTCGCCTTTGTGTTAACGAAAAAGTGCTCTTATCTTAGTTGTTTTATTTTCACGAGAACGGAAGAGATGTCACCTCTTGATGCGTAACAGTGATGCCTATTAGCGTTTTATTAAACATTTGGAGTGCAGCGAAACTACAGTGAAACCTCGGTGATACGAATCTCACGGGACCACCAAAAATATTCGTATCATCCGAAATTGGTATCAGCAGAAAGCATGAAAAATTAGCATGCGACAAAAGAAAGCTGGCGTACATTTTCATTTATTGTTTTTCAGGGCTGCAGCAACGTCCGCAAGAACCCTGAATGATTGTCAGTTAAGTTTTTAGATGTCGGCAATCATACCAGCACTCCTAAATATATGGCCCGTACGCGCGTATTTAATTAATGAACCAGGTGCGTTGTGACCCGCGACAGCTGTAGCCCCTTTAAAATTTTAGTACGTTTTTTTTGCATGACAACGGAGTACTGCAGTAAAAGTAACGAAAGAAGCGCTTTGACGCGATGGATCAAGGCCACAAATTTGCAGAACCACGGTCTTGTGTTATGATTTTGTTATCGTGGATGTGTTGCGGATGTTTTGGGGATATTTACGGCCATGCCCGCACAAGTGCGACCTGAACGGCCGCGCATGTTGACACTGTGAGGCGTGACTCCTTCGCAAAGAGCGTCCTGGTCATCTTCGGTCCTCGTCCACCTTTCATAGGATGTCTGGTGCACGAGGCATGCACGTGTAAACACAGTACAACGACAGGAGCCCGAATCGACGAGTTAGAAAAATAATCATGGCGCTAATATCCTCTGTAATCTAAACGCGAAGGCACACGGATGCACTTAAGAGCTTCAAAGATTCACGCACACAACCTCGGAGGCCGTGACGCGTCTCTGAAGGCTTATTCTGACTGTAAGAAAAGTGTTTTTCTGACACCGTGATTCTGACAATTTGGCGGTGAGGCGCGCATGCCGACGCTTGCGTTCCCGCGTTCGCACGTGCTTGGCGCATCTTCCGGGACAGCATGGGCAGCACCCCTTCGTACCTGTGCGGTAGCATACGTTCGTATCAAACGTCACTGGGTGAAAATTGGTTCGCAACAACCGTAGTCCATTGCATTGCAGGCTAATAGGCCTTGGCCGGGACCAACGAAAAATTCGTATCACCCCGAAATTCGTATGAGCTGTGATCGTATCACCGAGGTTTCACTGTATAAATTGCTGCTGTCGATAACACGCAGAATAAGTTTTACGCGTAGCAGAAAAAAACGAGATCCCTGTTCCGCAAGGGTATAGCGTAAATTGAGGCATCAATCACGCTTCCGACGGCGTGTTAAAAAGAATTTTTAAAGTATAATGTGAGAGCGACAAGTCAACGACTCTTCATCCTGTATACATAGCATCATCACTTGTACATCTTCGTCATCTTTATATACCATCACCAATGTGATTTTGGCTCGAGCGCGACTGAATAAAGCGGTTCCTCATAAATGGTAGAGGTGCGGGGTAGAAGACAAGAAATCCGCGTCCACGACAAATCCGGATTGGGCCCGTCGTCTGAATGCATGGTGCATTCAGGCGCGGACGGCGAATGCGCAGATAATCCGCCAGCAGGCGCATCCACACGATGGGCTGGGTGCTAGCGAACAGCACCAGAGACCCGAATTGCTCTCCACCGCAGCTTCTGTGCTGGCTGCCAGCGGACCGGTTCGGGAGTAGTCGACAACATGAAGGCCGACAGAAAACGACGCCGCATTCTAGTCACTGCAACGACACTCGCTTTGTCGAGCGTCGAGCTCTGACGAGGACTGTAATTTGTTTCGGTAAGAACGGTGTTGTTGGTGGAAAGGCTGTATGGGAATGTATGGGCTGTATGAGAAGAAAACCTGCTCTACGAGAGCTGCTGAAGACTGCCCTCGGTGCTGTCGTGCGTGGGGTCCCACATATAAAGGGAGGATACAGTGATGCGCCTTTTTATTTTGCGCACAAATTTGAAATGAAGGCCTTGTGGTTTCAAAGATCGCTTGCTCGAGTGTCAGATCTAGAACGAGAGCGCTCTTGCTTTCATTTTCTATGGGCGCCATAGATGCCAGGAATGCGTGACCAGAAATGAAATGTGGATTTGTGTCGAAAACGGGAAGTTTAAAAAACATTAAAAATTCTGGGCAGATCACATGCATTTTGGCAGCCAATGTCATGAGTAACAGTTTCCGTGTAGCTACCTGCGAACATTTCTTTATTGCGATAGCAAATATATGGACAGTCTCGACAGGTTGTTGCCGTTGCCGTCATGTCCCTCCCGTATGAACTCCAAATTGATAAAACCCCCTCCGCATCGTATGTTCTACCGCGGTTAAAAGCGCACAAGCGGGGGCGACGAGCGCGGCCGAAGCAGAGATCAAACGAGCCGACCCATATTCGTCGCTCGGAGGGTGCATGCGATAACATCACCCCGCTCGGGAGGCTTGCAGTCGAAGCAGACAGGAAACGCCCCGCCCTTCTTTAACGACCATGAAAAGACGCGAAGGACGCGAGGGGGGGGGGTGTTGTCGCGCGAGCAGCAACATTCAACTTTGAATATTGGCCTCGAGGCCCACCACTGGAAACGCCGGCGCCACCGTCGGCGTGACGTGCTTGGCAGGGTCACGTGGTCTCAGCGGCCGCGTCGGCTGCCTGTGGCGCACTGCCGCGTGCTTTGAAAACGAGTTTCAAGTCCCACATGCGCTGCGGTCCGTTCAAATTCGGAAATTTTCTCTCATTTTCTACTCAATTGAAACCATTGTAATAGAGTGGCTGCCTCCGAAGGCGACGAACATGGGGCTCTACCGCTCGGTGCCGCAGTGCCGCGCTTACGCAAAGAAGCCCAGTGTCAGCCTGCACTGGTAACCGCGGAACAAGAAACAGCGTGAAGCATGGGTTGTAAAGCTAAGAACCGGCAAGTAGCCATCCGCTACGAGTCTTGTGTGCAACGAGCACTTCCGCGACGAAGACTTTTGTTACTGCGTCGGGCCTGGGATGTTCGGTGAGTAGCAGACAGCGCGCACTGAGACGATGGCTCGCGCGCGCTTCCCGCCGGCAAATGATGCTTATCTGCCACAGGATGCCATCTCTAGAACCTTCCAATGCGACCTCTTGATCGTTGGCCCCGTGCTCAGCGTCCACAATATCGGCTGCAGATGCGCAAGTCATTGTTTAGACACGTTGAATTAAAAAACGCACAGGGTCCCTTATGCATTCGTTAAAAATGACTAGAAGGCGAAAGCCATCTTCTTGTCAGTCGATGTACTAATTCTCCCGCGCCCCCCTCCAAAAGCGTTCTGCACCTAACGCGGTTTTGCACGGCCTGCGTGACCAGTCACGGAGGCAATGCAAAGCGACCATGACATGTGAATACGTCATCATGTGAAGTCACATTATGTGACGTCATAATGACGCTACACATTTTGGCGATCTGTGACGTCATGATGACGTCATATGGTGACACCATCACGTGAGGATTATTTTTTGCATCACTCGTGTTGACGCCGCCGACGCGGGACGCCGACAGGCAACCTTCCCATTTGATGAGGCATGCATTGCTTCATAAGCTACATAAATTTTGCATTGCCTCCGTGATCGGTCCACCTGCCAACCCCATGTATTTTCTTGGAGACACTTATTTACGTGGGAAAGATGCTACCCTATTGGCGTTAGGCACGACGCTGCTGCCAAAATTGCTGGGGTACACGCCAAATAATTACTATCCTGTTTTGCGGCTGCTGGTTGCTGCCATACCTTCTACTTTATTCACCGCTATTTCAAGTTCATGTGGGTCCTAGTTCACAGCCGACGTTTGCAGAACAAGTCCGGCAAACGTTACTGTATTTTCTTTCTTTTCCTAGGCATCGCATGCTACTACATGCTCGGTCTCGTAGACTGGTTCTCCTTCCACCAGTAATCTCGAAGTGGTAAAGCTTTGGTCTATGAATTTGTTGATGACAGAGAGCGGCAAGTTCACTGGAATGCAAACGGAACGATAATTAAGGAGCATTAAAAAAAGGCGTCGCATTTGCTCACGTTTTGTGTGAGTACCAAACGAAACGAATGCGCTGAATAAAGAAACAGAAGCAGCGGCATTTGCCGGCTGAGAAGACCGATCAATACGCAGTGCGAGACAACTTGTCAAATGACATTGAAACGTACACGAATTTAGTCCGAAAAAAAAAAAACACCGAATCGTCGGGACGGCAGTTCACAAAGTTGCCATGCGCACCGAAGCCGCAGTTGTAAGGAAATTGTTTTTGAACTACTCTGATAGCGTCCGTGCAACAGTAGTTGTTTGTTTACTCAAAAATTATCATATTTTGCGGCCTAAAGTTCACAGCGCGGTGCCAAAACGCGCTAGTAGCAAAAGCGAAACCATCAGTACGAACATGCAGACGCTCGTATACATGAAAAGGCACCGTCTGTCGTCGCGAACCCGTGCGATCGCTGGCTTGAGGCTTCTTTCTGTTATGCTCCGTTTGGTTATACAGACAGTCTACTGTAACGAGATATTCCAGATAGTTTGCACTCAGCGAGTGACTACCTTTCACGCAAGAAACCAGTTCAGAGGTCTCCAACTCGGTGACAGCGTGAAGCGGGTGCTCGGCTTTCTGCCAAGAGACAGCGACTGTAGACTATCTTGTGCTTTCAGTTCGTCGAAAATAATTATTTTGACAGTAAAGAACACAGTTCATTTCGAAAGTACTTACAGAAATGCCCTGGAGGGCTTCCGCGAGGTGTTTTTGTAGAGCGCCGACAGCAAAACCAATGGGGAGCGCGCCGGCGGTATCCTGCCTAGCACGCAATCGAGGCGCGTCCGATAGAGGGCGACTCCGTAACTCCTCGAGGCCAATAAGGATGCGGTCGCCCTCGCGTGCGCTATCTCGACAGCCATCGCAGCGGGCGGCTCGTATACCCTTCTACGGGCTGCGCTCTCAACGCGAAGTGACTATGCCGATAGCATCTCTCCTTGGAGCGGCTGTATTCTCTTACACCAGCGTTTTGTATCTACGCGAGATCGGATACAAAACAGTTAGCTGCCAGCCTCACTTAGATAACAGTACAAATTGTTTCTATTGCATTCATTGCTTCGCCCTTGCGGTGAAACTGTGACTTTCTTTTTTTGCTTGGAGCCAAGCGTTACGATGTGGATCAACGTATTTGTGTACTTGAGGTACTTGTGGGCATATCGTGGGCTTGCCAGGCACGTAGACTACATGGGTGCCTGAAGGGTAGTTCGTGGCCCGATGTCAAACGGATCTCAAACGATGTCAGATCTCAAACGCACGCTTCTTTCTACATGGCCTTTGAGATCCCCTTCTGCCGCGCTCGACACGCAGAGTTAACGCAAGGAATACACCAGGGAACGTGAAGGTTTCCTCTGACCACGCCACACGAGATCTACAGACGGCAAGCCGGGCCACTAAAGCGCTACTCTCTTAAAACCTGCGTGACCATCATCTTGCGATAATGATGGAACCGGTCCGCCTTAGTAAAGGTATAGGGCAGACTTGGCGCTCCCCTGAGATGAATAGGGGTGGGCGGCCACCACCCCCCTTCCCCCTTACCTCCCTCATGCGCACGCCATGACGAGTGCCATTTCCAGACACCTACGTGAGGGAATTCTGTCGCCTCGAGAAGTTCTTTGAGATTAATCAGGTATTTGACTGAGACACGGGGTAGTTTTTAGGGGCGATGCTCCTTATAGCATCACCTGTCGGTCGTCGCTCCATGCGGCGTGTCCCCGCCGTATCATTCAATAGATGGCTCTGTCCCACAGAGATGCATGCAAACTGCAGTTGGGTGACGATATGCTAGATGGCGCTGTCCCATAGAGATGTGTGCAATATGTGTGCGAAAAACAAGAAGAGGAGGAAGAAAAAAAAAGAAAAAAAGAAAAAAGAGAAAAAGAAAAGAAAAACAAAAAGAGAGAGAAAAAAAGAAAAAAAAAAGCAGCGGCACCCTGCGGCTAGATGGCGTGCAGTAATCAAAGCGGCGTATCGCTTTGATTACTGCTGGGCGAAACCACTGAACATTTCACGGTGTAACCATGATTGCTTCAGGAGCTTCGCCCAAGCTCTTCGTCATTCACCCGTGGATATGCTGTAAATTTTTTCTTACAAACGCTTTCATTTTTATGCGCAGTTGTCCGCCGTGAAGAGACTAGACCCCAGCGTGCCGTTCGGCATCGCGGTCTACGGCGTTGACTATGACGACTACGACAACAGATGCGGCAGCCTGAACAGAAATGGATCCTACAGTCGGCTGAAGGAGTTGAGGAGACTATTGGATTTCTTCAAGCATCACTACAAAAGCCGATTTTCAGCTACACCGCCAGCAAAACTTTTATGACAGGCTAGACGACCGCATCGCCGCGCTTGACCGATTACGTTGGCAATACGGTGAAATGCAGTGGCCACGGTCGTACGTCTTGTCTTTTGTAGACAATGTCTTGTTAAGCCTCTTTCATCCTTTTTCTGTCACGTCGAATTTCGATGCAAAGGATGATCGCGACGACGGGGATGGTATTGGCGGACCTAGTGTAACTCGTCCCGACTACTGGCGAGCTATTGTCGAAGTGTCCATTCAGTGGACTGTGCATTACGGTCGCCGTTGATTGGCCAGGGCTAGGCCAGCAGCGCGCCCGTTACCGGTTCCTCTTCCGCAACATCCAAATGGACGTTGCGGAAGATTGACGGAGCTTCCGCAAATCTCGACGCAATTGAGAGGAACGGAATCCGCCTCAATGCGGCGAACATAGCCGCCATGGGGTCCCTCTTTGGACGTGCGAATCTGGGAAGCCGTGCATTTAGTTTTATTCTGCGATCGCGTTAGCCTTCGAATTAGGTTTAAGGCGGCTTCCCGTGTAAGGCGCCTGCGCAATTATGTCAAGGCTTGCCGCTGTTTTGCAGCAACTGAAACCGCTCTGATGATGCCCGCCCTAAGCGGACATTTACACTTGGTGGACAGTTCCAGAATAGCTCCCCTGGGCTCTCTAATATAGCTACCGTGCTTACTGGCATGCCATCTGCAATTGCTACCGCAGTTACCCGCACTCTTACCAATACCGGCGAACATTCGCTAGTATTGTCTAAGCTTAGCTAACTGTTGCGTGTCATTTACTTGTCTGCTCTTTGCTACTATCTCCAGAAGAGGTAAGGGTGGCACTGGTTGGTTATGCAAAGCTACTGAGTGCAACACATACACGCAAGCACAAACGCGTACACACACGCGCGCACACTAGAATAAACAAGCACAGGCCGGACAAGCGCGAGATATCAACTGCTTGTGTGATACATTCATGATTAAACACACTTGCAACCGAATGAGGAAGATGCGGATTGATTCGGCCCTTGGCTTGTAACTTTTACATGTGTACACATGTAAAATTTTCATATGTGACAAGATTTGTGTACTTCAATCCTTCCACCCAACTTCCCAAGTATTCACAAACTTCGTTTAAATGTGTGGGACCCCCGTTATAACATTTCATGCTTGTTTGTTCTATAGTTTCGATTTCACTATATTTCATGATGCTGACTTCTGTGGAGTAACGAGCTCACTTTGGCAGTGCTCTTTTTCATAACTCTTCCCATTTTTCCAATTTCTGTATAATGGATCATCGGGGATTGCCTTTCGAAATAAAATACATTAGCTTCAATGAAATTCTGTCTCTCTTCTCGAGCCGAAATTATCTATCTATCTATCTATCTATCTATCTATCTATCTATCTATCTATCTATCTATCTATCTATCTATCTATCTATCTATCTATCTATCTATCTATCTATCTCTAATCTTCGAGAAACAAAAGGTGAGCACTGGTCATTATCTTGGCGCTTGCTGTCTTATTTTACACCAGAATTACCTGACATAGTAGTTACTGCCAGCAGCATAACTTGACTCCCTTCGTGTCTGCTCCCGTTATCTGGTTGGATCGTACCTAAATTTCGGAGGCTGTGAGGATGACATCTAACCATAACAATTTACAGTTGGTCAAGTGCACTGTCTGTCGTCTCATTCTTTTTTAATACGAAAGTGTCTAATGCCGGGGTCCACCACGGCTCCACTGACGTATTTGCGTCACGGATATGACGTTGTAAATTATAAAGACTAAGAGTTGCCAAAGAAAAAAAAAACCAGAAGAAAAAGTTCAGTCACCGGGAGTCGAACTTACACGAGCCCTCGCTCTGATGCGCGGGGCTCGAAACGATTCACCCACAGACGGCACGTTCCTAGCCATGCTAACGGCGCGCTATTTATATACACTATTTGCCGGGGGCGATACTCTGAGAATAGTGGTACATCAGCGTGTTTTCGTTATCACTAGCGAGATGGCGCGAAGGTCTCGATGAGCGTAAAACCCCTAGATGTTGGAAAGTAGCGGCGCTGTTTTATCCACGCCGCCGCACCCTCGTCGCGCCGTCAACCTCCTCTTTTTTATACCCTCTCTTTCGTGGAGCCGGCGCATCCGCAACGCTGAGTGGCTGCGACGCGCGATATCTCCCAGTCAGGTCACCCTGACGTCACGAAAAGCGCGCGCAAGGAAACTTCGCGCGCTTTTAGTTGCTCGCGCACGCCATGAACCCTCCAGGCGTGTGTGTGCGGGTGCATACGTGTTTGTATGTGTGCGTTTGCGTGTGTAGGTGCGTGTGTGCACGTGTTTTTGCGTGTGTGCGAGTACATGTGCGTGCCTGCGTGTGCGTAGGTTTGTGTATGTGTGCGCCATCGTTTCCGTGCGCTGAATTGTGTATGTGTCTTCGCGCCTGTGCGTGCGTGCGCGCACGTGTGTGTGTCTGCATGTCTGTATTGGCGCGTGCGTATGTGCGTGTGCGCGCATATGTTTGTGCATGTGTGCGCCTGTGCGTGCGTGCACTTGTGTATATTCGCGCGGGTGTATGTGCGTGCGTGTCTATCGCGACTGTACCCGCGTGTGGATGTATGTGGGTGCGTGTATCGCGTGTGCATGTATGTACGGGCGTGCGTGCGTGCCTGTATCGCGAGCGTGCGTATGTATGTATGTATGTATGTATGTATGTATGTATGTATGTATGTATGTATGTGCGTGCGTGCGTGTCTGTATCGCGTGTGCATGTATATGCGTGCGTGTCTATCTCTTGTATATGCGTGTGTGTATGTGCGTGCGTGTCTGTATCGCGTGTGTACGTGCGTGGGTATGTATGTGCGTGCGTGTCTGTATCGCGTGTGTGCGCGTGTGTATATGTTCATGTGTGTGTGTATCGTGTGTGTATGCGCGTGCGTGCGTGCCTGTATTGCGCGTGTACGCGCATGTGTATATATGTTCGTGCGTACGTGTCTGACAGCGGTATTGGCACAAGAAGGCTTCCGGCCCACTCATTTCGAGCAATTCAAGTAAACCATCACATTTCTTCTGGGCTACCTTCTTTGAGCTCATCAAGACAACAATTAGGAACGAAATTATCGATTATACTTTATGCTGCATACATTACGAGCGCTTAATACAACTTCGCGTTACGGACAGCCGAAGCGGCGACGGAGAAGTAAACTGCTCTGCTGCCAGTTGGTATACTCTTT
This sequence comes from Rhipicephalus sanguineus, assembly GCF_013339695.2. Taxonomy (NCBI): domain Eukaryota; kingdom Metazoa; phylum Arthropoda; class Arachnida; order Ixodida; family Ixodidae; genus Rhipicephalus; species Rhipicephalus sanguineus. The sequence goes on along the minus strand of NC_051182.1, from coordinate 141,084,144 downwards.
TTTTTTTTCGAAAGGCATCCGCTTGCATTTATCGAAGCGTCTTAAAATATATATATTTGTCATTATGTCCTATCGGAAGCCCACTTTTTTCACGATGGTTTTTAAGCGATAGATTCTCATTTAATGCTTCAAAATGCCGAATAAGCAAGCGGCCGCAGTGATTCTAATGCGGCTGCGGCGAGCCAGTGGAAGATTCAGCGTGCCGTGCGCACCGCGCCGACCAGGGGAGGGGAGAAATCCGAGGAGAATTGAGGAGGAAAACGCGCGCGCGGAGGAGAGTGTCGCTACTTTCAAAATCAAGGGGTTTTAGAAGAGCGCGCTTTGAAGGTCGTCACCCCACGCGGATGAGCGCGCGCCTCTACAGGGCTTGGTCGCTCGTGCGCGGGTGTGCGGGACGAAGGTCACTTCGCTCACTGCAGCGGCCGCTTTTGAGAAAGGAGCGCGCTCCTTACACAGAAATAAGTTACAACTGTGACTGTTAGTTCGCGCTCATCCTGTGTATGTTCGTTCCGTGCGCCCTTTCTGCTTGAGCAGCGCGTTGCAAGTTTCGAGCTGCTTGCCGTTCTTCGCGTGACATTACAATTTGTTGCTGTAGCATTCATTCCTTCACGCTTGGGGCGAAAGAATGCACAACAAACGCTCAGCTACGTCTGTGAAGACACGTTTCACTTTCGTGTTATACCGATTCCTGACAGAGGGATCAGCCATGTTTTTTTGCTACCAGTAACACTGGTGCCCAAGCATGAATTTAGTCAACTTGCCCAATGCCGTTGGTCTTTTACAAAGCGACCGATATTAAGTACCTTAGTGGGTTTTAAGTGCAATCCACTTACAGACCGGAGGTGAACGGGGTTCATCTGTGGTCATGCAGTTCCAAGCCAAATCGCCGAGCTTCGCCGCTCAGCCAAGAGAGGGCGCCAACATCCCATCATCGGAGAGTTTGTCAGGGTTTCGCCTTTAGGGGCGCTCCCACACAGCAGGCAATAATTGCTCAACCCTACTATAGGAAAACGGGACACAACAGCCGAATTGCAACAACTTAAGCAAAATCCCAACGTGACAGCCAGAAAAAAAATCGGCAGATCCAACACAGTGTGGGAATCGAGGTAATGCGAAGCAGCCAGCAAGGAACTGCATACATAGTCTTGTTTGTCATTGAGGCTTATGAAGTCCTTCATGTCGTGACATCTAGTTCGCTATATATCGCGAGATTGTCATACATACATGCGTGTATAATCTGGTATATGCCATGGTAATGAAACATATATTCTGCTACATATATACGATGCGTGACCTGCTTTTTATGTTCGTCACGCACTCTTGTCATGCCATAACAATTTAGGTATATATCCAATAAACAAAATGGCCGGGAGTGCACCATGAGCGTGGCATCTAAATCATACCCTACATGACATGCATGTCATGATTTTCGTGTTACCACCTGTTATTTATGTTCGTCCGACAGTCACGTCGCGAGATACCAATCTTGGTGTATATCAAGCTAGCGTAACGGCCGCCAGCGCACCATGCGCATGGCACGTAAGTCATGGTGTACATGGCATGTGTGTCATGATTTTCATGTTACCTCCTGTTATTTGTGTTCGTCACACAGTCACGTCGCGCGACACAAGTTTTGGTGTATTCAAGCTAGCGAAACGGCCGCCAGCGCTCCATGAGTGTGGCACATAAGTAATGTTGTGCATGACATGGGTGTCATGATTTTCATGTTACCACCTTTTATTTGTGTTCATCACACAGTGACGTCGCGCGATACCAATTTTGGTGTATATCAAACGAGCGAAACGGCCGCCAGCGCACCATGAGCGTGGCAGTAAGTCATGCTTTACATGACATGCGTGTCATGATTTTCATATTAACTCCTGTTATTTATGTTCGTTACACAGTTACGTCGCTAGATACCAATTTTGGTGTATATCAAGCTAGCGAAACGGCCGCCAGCGCGCCATGAGCCTGACACGTAAGTCATGCTCTGCATGACATGCGTGTCATGATTTGCATGTTAGGACCTGTCACTTGTGTTCGTCATACACTATTGTCACGCCATACCAATTTTGGTATATATCAAACTAACGAAACGGCCGCAAGAGCACCAAAACAGTGGCATGTAAATCATGCCGTTCATGACATGGATATCATGATTTTCATGTTATGACCTGTCATTTATTTTCGTCATAAAGTCACGTTACGCTATACCAATATTGGTGTATATCCAATTAACGAAACGGCCAGGAGAGCCCAAAGTAGTAGGCGGCTAGATAGATAGATAGATACGCTCAAACCCGCAGAAGTTCGCTAAGAAATGCTTCGTATTTAAAAAATACCCGGGATGGAACGAGGTTCGAACCTGCGCCCTCTGCGTGGGAGCCCAGTATTCTACATCAGGTCCATGCCGATGCTTGAAACTGCGTTGCAAAAAGAACCTATACAGGCTTCAGGCTTCAGGTCGGGAAGGAAGCTGGACACTCTGGGAGTGTCCAGCTGTTATGAGATCATTTCAACGGCCGTTTTTGGCGCCGTAGTTGTCCGCCGCCGCCGGTGTCCGTAACCGCTATCGCTCGAAATAAGAAAAAAAACGAAATAAGTAAAAAAATTCCAGGATGGAACGGGCTTCGAACACGGGTCCTCTGCGTGGGAGCCCAGTGTTCTACCTCAGAGCCATTCCGGTGCTTGGAACTGCCTTGCAAAAAGACGTTATACAGGCTTCATGTCCGGAAAGAACCACACTACTCTGTGTAATATAGCGTGATAGAAGAGTGAAATAACGAGCAGGCGTCACACGACGTGAATTCTATAACCAGGCCTCACACAATGCGAACTGCGCAACGAGTAGGTTGTTGAATGCTTCCAACCCATTACAAAGGGCTCTGCCATAACTCTTCATCGTCATCAGGCAAAACATCAACAAAGTGCGCTAATGTCTTCCATGTTTTTAGCGGGTACCACGGCTCTCCGTAGAATGACGAAAAATGGCATAGTGGCTGCTTACCTACTTCACAGAAATTATGATGGTTTATAGCGTAGTGGGTTACTCGCAAGTCCACTTGTATTGGTTGCCAAGGAAGCCCATAAGGCCCCCAAGATCCATTTCCTCAGAGTCTCAATAAACTTCTTTCCCCTCTCTCTCTCTCTTTCTCACGTTAACGTATGTTTATAGTATGGTGGGAGATAAATAGCGTCCGGGCGTCACACAATGCGAATTACACAACTGGTGAGCCGTTTAAAGCTTCGAACCCACTACAAAGGACTGAGCCACAATTCTTCATCGTCATAAGTCGTCACGTCAACAAAGTGCACATAATGCCTTACGGATGTGTAGCTGGTATCTCGCTTCTGCGCAAAGTTGCCATTAATGGCGTTGTAGGTGCTTCCCAACTTCTCAAATATTGTGATTTATTGCGTAGTGGGTACCTCGCTAGTGTACTTGTATTAGTAGCCCCAAGAGAGTTTACCCTGGGCTCTAGAAATGCCGCTCTTCCAGCTTTCGCTGTGACTGTGCTGCGCTTGCCGCGCAGGCCTGGCGTTTTTTTCAATCGATTACTAATACAGAATAAAAAAACATGTCATCAAAGGTGCTTGTACTTTCTGCGCTTTAGCAATTTTTGGTTGCCCAAGTATTTTGGGAAAGAGAAAGGTAAAATCCGAAAGCACTACTTGAGAATGAATTGAGGTCTTTACACACTCGATAGGAGTGTTGCTGATATGGCTAACTGGCTCCATTGCGCAGTCATTCCAGATCGTTGTCGTTGGTCTTGCATTAATCAACCGTAATCGGTTCGCTAAAGAGAAACGCGACGTAAAGCTTCCACCAATTGGCCGGGCTCAGTCCGTTCAATGGCGGCAGTTACAGACAGGCACCTACACTAATCCCGTTATCATGAAGCACATTTACCCGGATTTGCATACAACCAACTCATGCAAGTATTGCACCAAAAGGGCCACACTAGCGCATATTCTCTGGGAGTGTCCAGCACTAATTCCCAAAACTACGGCCGCGGCCTCCAATGAGGACCTTCGGCCGCGTTGGCAGGCCGCGCTGCTCACCTCTTGACTAGACCATCAACTCTGGGCGATCCAGCAGGCCAAGAAAGCTGCTGAGAGACACGGTCTTTCGGCCGGAACCTAGGCGGGAGCCCAGCCTGGAAACCTGCAGGAACTGAATAAACTTATTCACTTACTCATTAATAAAATATATGCATTTGTTGTCGCTGGTCCCATAACGAGCAGGGTTTGCTGCTCTGTCATGGTAGAGTACAGCGCATAGTTCTCCAAGTTGTTCAAAACTTGTTCCAGGCGCCTAAAAATAGAATGTGAAGTTCTGTAAGGAAATATGCATATTCTAGATCCGCTCCTCGTTTGAAACGAAGCTGCTAGGAGTTAGAAATATCGCTGGGGTCTTCCCTAAAAGTCATGCGCGCCACGCTGCGTCGGCGCCCTGCATCATGGAGAAAAAGAGCGTGCCGTTGTCTCCATCAGCCGCGCGTTCGGACTTCGCGTTCACAAGGCGGTCCTTAGAGACACTGTACTGAACAACCGACTGTAGAAGGCGCCAGCCTCAGCCATGGACGCCCTTCCCTTTCTCCTCTCCTCTTCACGTTTTCATTAAAGCGAAAACCTTAGATGCCCCATCAAATGCGAAAATCAACGGTCGGCGGCGTCTCCCGTCGCGCCGTCAGCACGAGCTGCTGCAAAAAATTATCATGACGTTCTGACGTCGCAATATGACATCATTGTGATGTCATAGATCGCTAATACCTGTGTCGTCATCACCACGTGATGACGACGTCATCGCATGACATCATGGCATTGTCAAAGTTGGGCTGATCGTGGACAGGCAGTGAATAACCAGCTGACGTTAAGAAAGCTTGCAGTGCCTCAGGCCGTAAGAAAACCGCGATAAGTTCAGGAACATCTCGGAGAGCAGGATGTTCGGAGAAAATCCTTCTCTCTGAGACATTCCTGCACTTGACGCGGTTTGCTTACGGAGAATAGAGGCACTTTTTAGTGGACCAGAGGTAAGTGGTGGGATTTATCCAATTTGTGTGGCGCATCCCCGTTTCTGACGCTGATAGTTTTTGCTACGCGGTGAACTAGGAGCGATTTGCTAAACAGCTTCAATGTTAAAAACTATTTATCATAGTACTATTTTCAGATATCACACAACTGCTAGTATACATAGTCTATAATTTTTTTTGGCATAGTTTATAGTTTATTTCTTCATATGTTATTGTGCCAACAAACAAATTTTCAAGAGATTGCTCCTTTGAGCACGTCATGCGCTTTTGAATCACATATTTTGACGCGTTAAAGTTTCTTGCACTGCTTGCGCTAGCCGCAGGGGCGCACATCTGCCGTGTGAATTGTGAGGGCGTCGGCAGTCGTTGTTAACTTCTACCACTGGAGCAAATTTAGCATGTCTTTGTGGACCTCTGCCGAATGAACATAGGTGTCCAGCTCATCCGATCATTTCTCTCTTTCCGGAACGTCGAATGTGAGGACGACGACGAAGTGTTTCTTTTCCGCCTCAGCTGAAGCACCTATAATTAGTGCGGGTTCCAGGTCATTGTGGGTTGAAATTAAATGAAATGGCCGATTCCTTAGCGCTAGCGTCGCTGGATGTCCCAATAATTAAGGTACTTCCGGTAATAGAATATATAACAGCAACCAGATATAGAAAAGTAGAGATTCGCACAGATAGAATGGAATCGATTCCAACGTGGACGGAATATCAGCACCTTCAATTCCCATGGAAGTCTCAGTGGAGTCATTCTCGACAATCAGAAGTTACCGTCACCGGATTTGGATGCCGTGTTCCCCCATTAAACTTATACTTACACGGAGCTGGTCTGACGATATCGCCCCTCTGTCATGTCTGCGAAAAAATAGAAAATATGGAGCATTATTTTTTATCGTGTCATTCACTTATCAGAAAGCGTCTTCTCATCACTCTGCTTTCAGAGTTAGGCTTAAACTTAACGGCTGAACTTGTACATAGCTTCGGTGTCAGGCTTAGGTTATTGCCACAGGAATGCCTTTGATGCGGTGTGTAATTTCATTCAAGCTACGAAACGTACACCATTTTAATTCTGAATCCAACAAACATTTGTTAATTAATTTTAAAAAGCGTTAAAATCTAACAAATCTATTTGAAGTTGAACCAGCGCAATGGCACTGTCAATACAGTATTTGTTTCATACGTTATCTACTATTCCATTTTCGTTTTACTTATCTTTTTATCATTCTTCATTTTTCGAATTATCTTCCAAATTTTATGCAACGAGTTCTTGGCCAATCTCTCAGAGTGGCTATGTGCCATAGTGTAGAAGGATAAACAAAACAAAACGATTCACAGAACACTTGTCCTCTTGTCTGAGTTTTTTTTCGAATGTTTCCCTGCAAATCCTGGGAGCTGCCGCTCCATCCTTGTGGCAATGCTTCAAGACAGACCTGAGAATCTGCCTGGCGCGCAACCGTCACGTCGGGCCGCGTCCAGGAAGCGTGGAAACGCGTCAAGCGACACGGACAGCGAGGCAACCGATTTGTACTCGGAAGGCTTCGAGTCATCGGACGATGACTTCAAGGTCGTCATGAGTCGAACTGCAAAAAGAAGACTCCTGCGGACGACATCGTCGGCAAGTATTTCCACCGTGAAGACTGCAGCACAACGCTGGCCCCACACCATGCTCTTCATGCCCGAAGACCCTACGTCCAACTTACGACTCCTCAATAGGCAAGTTCTCTCTATGCTTCTCAAGGAAACCGCGCCGAATCAGATCAAAGACGTGAGGATAAATGCACGGAAGAATCTCCTTGCCGTAGACGTTCTGCACCGTACTGCGCTGTAAAGCCTGCGGAACATAACGGTAATCGACAAAGTGAAAGTTCCATCAATGATCTCTACAGGTTGTAACGGCACTCTTGGCGTCATTTAAGACGTCGATCTTTCCATCCCACCTGTTGACCTGCCAATATTAATAAAGCCAACTACAGAAGGCACTCTCATCACGCACATCACAAGACTTGGCAACTCACGTTGCTTGAGGCTTGTGTTTGAGGGAGACAGCCTTCCCTCACACGTCAAAGTTGGCCACGTTTGCCACTCAGTACGTCCATACGTGCCGAAGCCACTGCAGTGCTACAAGCGCTTCAAGATGGGACACGTAAACGGTGTCTGTGGGAACAACGTTGTGTGCCCGCGGTGCGCTGAATCTCATTCGAAAGACGCCTGCGGTGCGACTGTGTTAAGGTGTCCCAACTGCCATGGCGCTCATGAAGCCTCATCGAAAGATTGCCCAGGCTTGGGGAACGAGCACGCGGTACTCAAGCGTATGGTGCGGGACAATTCAACGCACAGAGAGGCGGCGGCTACACTTCGGCAACGACGGCGTTGACACCGAAGAACATCACGAAAAGACTGCTCTCACATTTTCGCCTCCATCGAAAATGTAGCCGGCGCGGCTTGAATTCGATCCCGCAACCTTCGGGTCAGCAGTCGAGCGCCGTAACCACTGGACCACCGTGGCAGGCCGATGAGGCATTTAAGACTTTCCCTTTAATGAAGATGTGAAGAGGAGAGGAGAAAGAGGAGTGCCCCTATGGCTGAGGACGAGGCTCGTGCCTTCTACAGTCGGTTGTTCAGTCCAGTTTGCCCAAGGATCACCTTCTAAACGGGAAGTCTGAATGCGCGGCTGAGGCAGATGACGGCCATGCTCTTTTTCTCCATGATGCACTGCGCCGACGCATGGTGGCGAACGTGACTTTTATGAAAGACCCCAGCGTAATTTCTAACTCGTAGCAGCTCCCTTTCAAACGAGGGGAAGGATCTACAATATGCATCTGTCCTTACAGGACTTCACATTCTATTTTTAGATATTGGGAAGTGATCAACTTGGACAAGAACTACGCGCATGTACTCTACTATGGCAGAGCAGTAAGCCCTCCCCGTTATTGGATCAGCGACAACAAATGCATATATTCACCTAGTGCATGTTCGATGAGGGCCGTCCCTCTCTTAACCAGGGTACACACCCTAATGTCCTTCCCCGTGCATTCGCAAGGGGGACCGCACGTGACATAGCCCGGTAGCTGGAACATGGGCGCAGGACGGACCTGGAAGATCCTCAGGCACCTGCTGGACCCGACCAGCACCAGAACGGCGACCCGTGTGCAGATGGCGAAACTGCGACACAAGTACAAAGACGACCCAGAGGCCTTCGCGGAGGAGATCGTGCAGACGCACCTCGCTCGCCCGGCAGGCCAGAGTCATTTCGAATACCGCGGGGCTCCCAACGAGGAACTAGACGCGGACTTTTCCGTGCAAGAAATCAGAGCGGTCCTCCAGCTACTGAAGACCAAGTCGGCGCCCGGTCCTGACAAGATCACCAACCAAATTCTGAGGAACCTGAACGATGACGCCATCGAGAAGCTATGCCAGTACATCAACGCGTGCTGGAAAGAAGGTCACATTCCGCACGAATAGAAGACCGCGGACGTGATTCTGATACCCAAGCCAGGTAAATCGCTAGAGTTTCGAAACATGCGGCCAATCTCCCTGACGTCCTGCGTCGGGAAGTCATGGAGCACGCCTGTCTCAACAGGGTGACGACGGTCCTCGAAAAGTGGGACGCCTTCGGCACCCACATAATCGGTTTCCGGAGGGGGCTTTCCACGCAGGATGCCATGCTGCAGATCAAGGAACAGGTCGTTCACGCACCAAGCACGCATGTGCGCGCCCTGCTCGGATTAGACCTGAAGAGCGCCTTCGACACCGTGAAACACACGGCTATATTCGACAAGATAAGCCGACTTAATCTCGGTGCGAGGTTCCACCGTTACGTCAGCAGCTTCCTGAACGGGCGCAAGGCGACGGTCAAGATCGACGGGGCTCTGCCGCGAACGGTTGGCATGGGGGGTGCGGGTACGCCGCAGGGCTCTGTGCTTTCCCCCATGCTTTTCAACCTCGTCATGATCGGGCTACCGGAGCGTCTTGACGCGATAGAGGGTATCAATCACACGATCTATGCAGACGACGTGACCGTGTGGACGACGAAGAATACGAGCGTCGGCGAAATGCAAGACAGACTACAGCGGGCTGTCCGGGAGGTCGAGCGGCACCTCGAAGACACGGGGCTCGTCTGCTCTCCAGATAAATCGGAAATCCTGCTGCATAGACCGCGCAAGAAAGGACCTCACCCGCAGGCTGTAGTGGACGCCCGTCGTTTGGGAATCCACGTCACGACAAAGGAGGGGACCCGAATACCGATGGTGTCCAAAATACGAGTGCTCGGCCTGTGGCTGGAAGAGAACGGTGCCAACCGCGAGCTGGTTGCGCGACTTCAGAAGAAAGTGGCCGCCGCCACGCACCTTGTGCGACGGGTAGCGAAAAAGAGGAAAGGGCTGAAGGAACACAACGTGACAAAGCTGCTACATGCGTACGCGCTGAGCCACATAGCGTACGTCGCCGCGTACGCCGACTGGAACAGGAGCGAAACCGACAAGCTGAACGTGGCGATTCGCAAGGCCTTCAAGACAGCCCTGGGTGTGCCCCAGTACACGGAAACCCATAGGCTCCTCGAGCTGGGCGTGCACAACACGCTCGACGAGATCGCCGAGGCGCAGAGAATCGCGCAGCTCGAGAGGCTGTCGGGCACCAGAACGGGAAGACGCATTCTGGACCAGCTCGGGATTCGATATCACGAGGCGCGGGGACTAAAGGAAGCATTGCTACCAGAAGTCAGGGATGCTATACTGACAGAAAACATCCCCAGGAACATGCCCCCCGTGCACGACTTGCAACGCCGAAAACGCAGAGCGATAGCGATCCTGAAGCAGCACGGAAGACGAGAGGGCGTTCTCTTCGTCGATGCGGCCAGGTATCCACGGCACTCCGGTGACGGCATCGGGGAACAACCACAACCACCGCCGCTCCAACAGAACGTGCGAGACGAACTGGGGGCGCCACCACCATCACCGTTACTACTGCTACAACAACGGCAACAGCGCCAGCGGCAACATCAAAGACAAGGCCAGCCAACAGCGGCGGTACCTGCTTTCTCCATGCCGGTCGTGGATACGAAGGAAAAGGTCCGGGTCACGGCATCTGCGAGGCTGCGGTCGGCCGAAGCTGCGGAAGAGATGGCCATAGCCCTCGCGGTACTACATGGAGGTGCGGAAGACACGTTGATAATCAGCGATTCAAAATCAGCGATTCGCAACTACACCAAAGGCTGGGTGTCCGAGGAGGTGGCTCGCATGCTAAACGCCAGGGCTGGGGACTTCAGGTCAGGCACGATTACGGACAAAGCCCTCAAGTGGTTCCCCGGGCACATGGGGGACATTGCAGCTATCTACACCAGCATCCGTAAAAGCAACAGCAGCAATGCCAACGGCCAAAGACTCACCGGCACCCTGCCCAACCACAATGAGCGCGCCCACCTCGTCGCGAGGCAACTTACCCGCCGCGACGCGGTCACCCAGGGAGCAGGCGCCGCCATTGTGTTGAGGGACTCCGGTGGAGGAACGGCGGTGGAGGCCACCGGCTCCGGCGCCGCCGCTATAGGCTTCCCAAGCAACGCTTAGCGGCGCTGCTGCTCTTGACAGGCAGCGCCATCTCTGGCAGAAAAAGAGAAACTGGGGCGTGATCAGCGAGCGCTTTCCCTTCTCGCCACCGCGTTGCCGCTCGCTTCCGTGCACGTGCAGAGCTCTCGCGGCGCACTTGCGGCGTCTCACAATGTACCGCGTGCAGTGCGGCTTCAAAAGGATCTTCAAGCTTGACTGGCACTTCCGCAAAGCGAACTTGATAAAATGAGGAAAGCTCGTCAATCACGTTAACGGTGAAGAGCAGACGATCGACGACAACCACGCCCGACTCAAAGCGAAATGCATTTCCCAAGTCGCGATTACACCGTGTAGGACGTATACCTCGAGATAAGTCTCATTCTGTCACGTTAAAGATGAATAATGGTCCACATGCACTCCGAAATGAAGCCGTACACGCTATCGATGTTCTGCGGCGTGGACTACGAATCATATGATTGTTGTTTTGATATGGCATGCTTACAGTAGCAGCCGTGTACTTTCGTGAACAAACGTATGCGGCGTGCGAAAAAAAGATTATACGGCCATGGCACTGCTTCCTGAGAAGGTTAGAGTCAAGTCCTCCGTGCCGCTGGAGAATCACCCGACGATTAAGACGCGAGGCAGCTAGCTGAGCTTCAACCACTGTGAAGCAAGATGAACTGCTCGCCTCGTTTTTTCCGCTCTCGCGTCATGCTTGCAGTCTCTTTTTATGATACCGACTTGACAGGCGTATAAAACCTGTTGCGTGAACGCGGCTAGAAAATCGCACAAAGTCAGAAGGTGGTTAATTCAAGGTTGCAATTGCAAAGCATGTATGAAGTGCCAGTTATATTTAGCGGCTTAAATATATATCACCCCAATAAAGTGACAAAAACAAAGCAAACCTGCAGAACGATGTCAAAGCTTGCTGAAAATGCACAGACGTCCGTTCCGGCGTGATAAAGCAGCCTTCCCGACGCGTGAAATGCAGGCGCCGAACTTCTGACAATGTGCGGAGTTCAGTTGAATTCAACCAACCGCGCAACGCTAACGGTATAACGCGAATGTGAACGTTCAACAACGACAGGTAGGTCTCACGAGCACGGGGAATCAAAACACAAAGTTGCTTCACCTACAACCGTAACTGGACTTTAACAATGCGAGAAGACAGCGAGTAATCATTACTGTAGTCGCTGCGTGCATGCGCCCCGTTACTTACCGATTCAGGTAGTCGGAACGAACGAAAGCGATGAACTCAGACAGCCAAAATAGAAGGCGAGACAGCGCTGTCAGCTATCCACGCTTGCCGCCTTTATTTCTCGTGCGACACGCCCGGGAACCGATACAGTTTAACACGTGAATCGTGTGCCTTGTCTGCACTGTTGTGGCTGGCCACTAAACCGCAATACTTCGGACCACGCTTGCGCTTCCGCGGGGTCGCTTCTGCCATCGTGGAAATGCGCAGCTTCGCACAGCAAGCCTCTCGGTTCAACGTGCCGAGCTGACGGCCCTACAGTTACCCGCACCGAGAGAAGAACGCGAGCGCACGTGCGCTACCGCTACCGTGAAAGGGGCTGAGTCGGCCGCGCGACGGTTCAGTGTTGTCCGACAGAGCCGCAGCGCGGCTGGCGCGGCGCTGTCGTCGCGCCGCAAACTTGAGCTTGGGTTCCCTATTGACACCACCACCACCTCCGTTGTTGCGGCAACCGAAGTCGTGGCGCAAGGAGCAAGGGACCAGATATACGCTGACTGCTATGCCGAAGAGTTCCCGGCCACGTACCACGAGGTGCTTGGGCACTATAGGAAAGACCGCAAGATATATCCGGAACCCCACGTGCGTCTGGACAGGTCGCAGGCGGTTGACCTGAGGCGGCTGCAGACGGGTACTTTCACCAACCCCTACCACCTGCACCTCCTGTAGCCCGCGCTGCACCCATCGCCTGGCTGCCCGTGGTGCGAGCACGGACGGGCCGATATGGCCCATGTACTTTGGGAATGCGACAGGAATGAAGATACACTACGAGGAAGGATGAGGACACCTGAAAAACCCTCTGAAGCGGGGCGCCTTGCTGAGCGATGGCGAACCGCCCTTCTCAGCGAGGCCCCCGAAGACCAGGAGTGGGCCGTCCAGCGGGCCAGGGCCGTCGCCGAGGACCTCGAAAGATGTTCCTCGAATGGTGGATCCCTGGCAGCCTAGCCCTGGGCACAATATCAACCGTTGGGCAAATAAAGTTTATTCAACTCAACTCAACCTAGGTGGTGGACGATTCACGTCGTGTTTCCCATTTGCGAACCGATTACGGTGGATTCATGCAAGTGGTAAGGACGTCACCTTGACATTGACAATGGAGCCAGGTTGCCATATCAACAAGACTCCTATCGAGTGTATAAAGACCTCATTTCTTTCTCAAGTATTGCCTTGTGATTTTACCTTTCTGTTTCTTAAAATATTGAAGCAACAACAAATCACTACTGCGCAGAAAGTACAAGCAATTTTGATGTCATGTTTATTTATTCTATGTTAATAATCGATAAAAAGAGAACGAAGAAAGCCGGCAACTAGAGTTGTAATGCGTGCACTACCGCGTAAGGGTGGGATACTGATTTGTAGTTTTGTGCGAATATTCGCATTTCGAATTCGAATCGAAGAATACTTAACCGAATAATGTGATTCGACTTTCGAATAGCTAGTATTCGAAGTTTCGAATACTTCAACAGGACGAATATCTATAACGCGACAAAGGCCAATGGTGAAACTTGGCTAGGGTCGGTTGGATAAAACTAATGCTAACATCGGTACAGAAGGCCTTTCGTTAAAACTTTCACCGATATCATGGTACAAAAGCGAGCGCATGTTTGTATTAACGGCGCATATGTAATTTCCACACGTAAAAAACAATAACATGAGAAAACTGTGAAGCTCTTCACAACTTGGCCTCTGAAACGAAGGCACGGACACTTCTTGCCTAGTTCTGTCGCGTATACCGCAGAGAGAAAAATTTTTGTACGCGCTTTACTGAATTTCGTGGTAGTGCACGATTAACGCCCACTGCAGGGCACGTTGTAGAGCCGACATGGAGGACTGTACACATCAGTAAAATTTTCCTTTGCAAAAATTAAAGACTCGCGTTTCTGTGCTCCTCATGAGGCGGATATTATAGGTACTGACGAACGAGTGCAAGCGCGCATAGCTACGTCTCTGGCGGGTGCTCAGATCCTTGATTTCTCGCCTGCTAAAGAGCTTGGGTGGCCGCTCTTGACCTTTATAATCCTATTTGATGTGTGCTCTGCTACGGGAGAGCTTTACGCAGCTGTCTCTACAGGCCGCTCAAGCCTACAAGCAGTAGTGTACCGGCCAGGCGAGCGCTCAATGGAGTCAGTTACCCATGTGAACAGGACACATATAAAGTGTGTGAAGACCACACTTGTTTCTCCGATTTTGCGTTCGATTTTGCCTTTATATTTCTCAATATGTTTAAGCAAGAGCAAATTGCTAACGGGGGGAGAATACGCTTACCTTTGCCGTGAGGTTTTTTAATCTGTTTTAATAATCAAGAAGGGAGCCAAGAAAATCGGCAACCAGAGTTCTAGGTCGTGCGCTAGCACGTAAGGAGAGGATACCTATTTCACTGAGCTGTTTTGTCGGTTGCCATTCTCCTCCCGTGCAACTGTTGGTTCTGTATCAGTAACAATATGTAGCGCACACAAAATACACATGACGACGAACTGCCACTACGACAAACCAGCGAAGAATAGGGCGCGTTTGTCGGCTTCTGTCTCGTTTTGTGTCCGTTTCATTTACGCTACGGATTGTTACTGATTGTTTCCAGCTCCTCTTTACCGCAGAAATATTTGTTGGGATATGCAACGCGGCAAATAAATATGCATGACTGCATATTCCTGAGAGGCAGTCATGCAGCGAAAGAGATGGCTTGTGGAAAGGAGTGAATCTCGATCAGCCGAAGTTTATTAAGGAGGAAGCCTTAGATGCCTCTCAAGACGCGAAAATTGGCCGTCGGCAGCGTCAACACGAGTGATGCAAAAGAATCATCGTAAAGTGATGACGTAAGCATGACATCATCTTGACATCAGTTATCACCAAAATTTGTGATGTCACTATGACGTCACAGGATGACGTCATCACGTGACGTCGTCACTTGGTGAAAGTTGGGCCGATCATGGAGGCAGTGAAAAACCACGTTAGGTGCAGAAAGCTTTCGTAGGGGGGCGGGGCAGAATCAAGACATCGACTGAGAACAAAATTTATTTCCCATTCGAGTCTTCTTAGGAGGCGAACGCATAAGGTTCCGTGGGAGTTTAAAAAAAAGTTATACATGAACACCTCATCCGCTAAACTTTTTCAATATCGTCGGAACCGATATCGTAATTTCTTGTTGGTATCACTCGTACTACTTTACTAGAGAAGGGGAACTGATCAAGGGCTCGTTTTTCTTTGTTGTATACGAGCTAATTGTTTGTATTATCGTACTTTACGTTTTGTTATTTTGCCGTGAGCCTACTTTTCTCAACTAACATTTGTTTCTTAACTAACCCTTTAATAAATAACCTCTGTTCTCTGTACTATTCCTTGCACTCTCTCCCAGCTAAGGATCACACGTCCCCAAGGACGCTTGAGCTTCGCCTTCAAGCGTAGAACGCGATAGCGTATCGGGACCCGTTCGCATCTCCTTCTCAACCGGTAGCCTAGCTTCACTTCTCGGTCGGCATCTCAACTGCGCCGCAAGGAAAGGGATATGCGCTTTTTTCATTTTTTTATTTGCGACATAGACTTGGCCTTAAGCATAATATTTGTTCTGTATATTTCTGTTAAATGTGTGCCGTTAGGCCGGTGTTGTGTATGAAGTGAAGAAGTGTCTTGTGGAATGTGTTGTCATGTATCCATCGGTCATAACTGTTTTTGTCACTGTAGCGAAGACCAGCTTGCAGGACATGACGGGAGCGTTCCGACTGTAATCCTTGGCATGTCTATATAAGATGGTATGCATCTGCTTGCATCACCGGAACAGAACAGTACGGGCATGTAGCACCAACTGGTAAATGCGACCAGTTCCATGTTGAGATAACAGCTGGTGTAAGGGTCACCCCTGCCCGAAGCCTCCTAAGCACGACTTCCTCCGCCCTAGTAAGGTGAAGGGGGAGAGAGCAGACACACGGTGGGATAAGAGCGCGTGTATCCTGCCGGAGAACATTTTTACGGGCACCGAGTGTATTTAGGGGTTGAGGTGGAAGGGGCATAGATGGGAGGTCTGTATTAGGAAGGCAGTGTGCCTCTTGGTCAGCAGCAATACGGTGAGCGTTCGCAGCATGGCATTGAATCCAGTGTACCCTGATGCAAGTGGCTGTATTACGGTTCATCATATGCATCGCCTCGCAGATTTCCATCACCTTGTGAACTTTCTTGAGTTCCTGGACAGCCGTTAAAGAATCGGTAAATACGTCAAGTTGCTTAATTGTAGACAGCTTAGAGGTGACATCCCGCACTGCGTCATGGATTAACATTGGCCGTTTCAATGTATCTTACAGTGCCTGCTGCCAGCACAGTTGCGAAGTGCCCACTACGTCTCCGTAAGGCAACACGAGCAGCAGGGCAGCTGCACGCTTTCTCTCTCAGTTGAGGTTCGCAATAATTATTGTGCACACTTGGTAAGGCAGCAGGTAAGTTAAGGCAGCTACAAGAAAGAATTTCGCTTTCTTGGTTGCTATATTGTTATCTTATTTTGCAGGGCTTTCAAGGACCTGAACGCAGGCGCTTTGCTGTTGTGAGAATGATGTCGCTTCAATAAATCAGTTTTTAGTCTGCGCTCGTCCTGTTCACTCCATTTCCATGTCCGGCTCCTAGGCGTAGTTTTACGTCGTTTTTACCAGCTGCCCACTACCGCACGCTAAAGGGGGTGTACTGCGCACGCGTGTCCTTTCGACCTTCCACTCTGCTGGTTCGGTCTCATAAACCGAGCACGTATCGGAATGCGGCAGAAAGTGCTAGATGCCACTTTCGCGGTTGCTTTGGAAGTGCCGAGCGATGGTATCGCGAAGAAAACATTTCAGTAGCACAAACGAGGCATTTTCGTCACGACGTATTGTTGCTCGGGTGCTGCACACGTTGACTGCAGAAGTGACAGCTTGCGTTTCGACCCACGTTTCGGTGAGCAAGCGTTTGAAGCGATCGAACGATCATAATGGCACGTAGAAAAGGACACGCGTGCGCTGTACACGCTCTCGAAGTTAGCCGTGAAACCGCCAGTAGGCGCAGCAACGCAGTGTGGCACGCGCTTCCGTGGTCCTAGTCGGTTTCAATGCAAGAATAAATGCAAGCGCCGCCCACTGCCATTGCTGTGCCATTAAGAAATAATTTGCATAGATGCCTCATCCAAGCAGATTTGCTCACTTCCGTGACGTCAAGCACTTTTGGAGCGTTTCAGGTAGGTAAACTTGCCTTACAGACACATGTTGGTGTCACTGGTTTTCGGTTGAGAACTTGAAGTTCCTGTCCAACTTCATCATATATTGCCACATCAATGCTCTGCCAAACATAATATTTGAAGCAGGGACGTAATATTGAAGTAGGAAAGTAATAATTGAACTATGCGTGGTGTTAACATTCGCAGCGGAAAAGTTAGAACACAAACCACTAAGCAATACTATCTTGCACACATGAATGACAGGCGCGCAGAAGTCGGAGGAGCGGTCCATGTACTTATTTTGAGGTTGTAACAGACTATAAAATAACGCACATAACTTATGTCTAACCGGAACGGAGTAACGCCGCGGGTTTCGCGATCGCCTTCGGAACCGCTCGCGCGTATCTGCCCGAGCCAAGGCACGTGCGGCGCCGCGGCGGACTGCGAACGGACGACCGGGAAGGATAACAACGAAATGTTCGAGAACCACGCACTAACAACTGTACGCATCACACAGTTTGATTGTGTTCAAGGAATAGCAGCCACTGCGCTGATTCCTCAGCCTGGAGAAAACACGATTTCGCGTATTTCTTAAGAAGCCGCGCTAGCCTGCACAGCGACACACGCTATGCATTGAATTGAAGCCGTAAGATGCGTATTTTTCATGCGTACAGGGTGGTCGGTTTCGCAGTGCTAATAGCGACTTTGTACTCACTGACGTATGGTCGCTGGGCCATGACGCAACCATAAGAAATGGGTCCATAAGTGATCCTTATGAACGCATTTCGACGTTGTTTCGACGCTGTTACGCAAAGCCTTCGACGTTGTTACGCAGTCTCCTGATCGCTAAACTTCGACATTACAAATTGGACGACAGGGTTATTGCTTGGATAGCTGAGTATCTTCGCTCAAGGCAGATGTCTGTAGCTCTCAACGGTTGTTCCTCTAAATATGTTTCTGTGACCTCTGGTGTACGGACCTAAGCGGACCTAAGACTGATGTCTTAGGTACGCTTTTATTTTTGTTATTCATAAATGACATCACTTTGGGTATCACATCTTCATTTAGAATGTTTGCAGACGACTGTATAGTATATAGGGTCATCAATAGCGATTTTGACAAACAAGCACTGCAAAACCGATTTAGATTTAATTGCCGCATGTTGTGAAAAATGGAAAATGTCGTTGAATGTGAAAAAAAGTGTCCACGTCACCTTTACCAGGAAACTCTCGCACTGCTGCAATCATTACACGATTAATAACGCTAATCTCCAACAAGTCACAGAATATAAATATCTGGGTGTATTTTTCACTGCTGATTTCAGGTGGAATAAACATGTAACGTATGTTAGGAACAAGGCTGTAGGAGCATTGAGTTTATTGAAACGTAACTTCAGTAGTTTACCACAGAAACTTAGGGAGCAGCTGTATTTTACACATGTCCGCAGTATACTGGAGTATGCGTGCGTCTGCTGGGACCCATATACTAAGTAACTTGTAGATAAACTAGAAAAAGTGCAGGACAGAGCAGTTCGATTTGTTTTTGGAAATTATGACGGGATGCTTAGTATGACAGAGAGCAAAAAAACATTAAATTGGCATCTTCTTGAACACCGTCGTCGAAGCCTCAGATTAAAATTCCTTCATGGCATTTACCATTCGAGAACAGGGATCATCAGGCAATTGTATTTTAAACCACCCAACTATGTTTCTGAAAGACGAGATCACCACTTAAAAATACGTGATATTCCTTTTAGGGGTGACGCTTTTCGCCACTCTTTCTTTGTTCGCACTATAAGAGAGTGGAACACTGTGCCACCGGAAATTGTCTGTATTTCTTCAAATGACGATTTTTTATATGCTTTATGATTATATTTTTGTGTGCGTGATTATATGTACTGTACACTCCCTGCTGTAATGCCTTATGGCGAAGCAGGTACCTAATAATTAAAATAAATAAAAATAAATAAGTGACGCCCAACAGTGTGCGGCAGTGCGCAGCCCGAGTGCTGGTCCCTGTTCTTGTTCACTTAACCACACGGTTACACGTAGAGTGCCTCGATGCGCTCGTTCGCATCCGCTCGGGGGCGCGCGCATCGAGGCACTCTAGTTACACGCGCGCATCAGCGCCGCCTGTTCTCCTCAACGGCCCTCTGGCGTCTCTTCAGCGCATTACATGTGCATATACTCGGCGATCAGATCCGGCACAACGCCGTACGAAGCGTGGCCGGACCCGATCGCGGAGGCAATAGTATCCTTCTGAAAGTGTCCACGTGTACACCTTTTTTGTGCAATGAAGGAAAAGCATTACGGGGGCGGAGCTTGTGCACATGTACCACTACGCGAAGTAGGCCGGTTCGGCGCTCGATTTGTACCGATATGGAAAGTGACAGCTGCGCGGCGTACGCGTTTCATACTATTTGCTTTGTCTGTTTACAAAGTAAAATGAAAAAGCCCGCCTCATTTCCGAGGCCTATCAGATCTGTAGTTAATGGTGCGTCAGCATGGCGTCACTTGCTTCGCGTAGCAGGCAGGACTATTTCTATACTTATGTAATTGCTGATCGCCTCCACTCATGTGAAGTTTCTTATTTTGGCGCCATGGATAATGGTAGGCCAAGTGTGTTGGTGTACGCATATGCAATTTTCTTTTTTCTGCATGTAATTTTGCATGAACGAAAACTTTAGTTGTAAGTAGGGGGTCGTAGTTTGCTCAGGGTGTGTAAAGGCGCGGATATACCGATTCGCCGAATTAGCCACCGTTCTCTGCTTAGAAAGCCGTTTACAGATGAATATCGATGCAAGTCTCTGAGGCGAGTAGACGGAAGAAGACGCCGACGCAATCTCACGCGTGAAAAAAAAGAAACAGAAAACAAAGAAACTAAAACGCGAGATGACAACGTATAAAGTAAAACAAATAAATAACACGTGTGTCCTACGTTCTCTTTCAAATAGGTTCCTGTAGAAAATGAATTAATATTCTTTTTTTGTATAATTTCTTACTTAGAAATCACGGACGCGATTGTGGGACTACATTCACTAGCGGTAGCACTCGTGCAATTTGGCTCAGTAGCCTCCGCTCCATTGCCAAGAAAAGTTGTCTGCGAGTAGAGTAAGTACATTTTAAGCTATTCTTCGCTCGAACGCGTCAATGTAATTGTCGTGTCATATTCGCGTCATATTACGTGCTGCCCGCAACGGCGGCACTGTGTTTACGGTGCTCGGATGCTGACCCGAAGGTCACGCATTCGATCCCGGCCACGGCAGTCGCATGTTGATGGAGGCGAAAGGCTAGACGCCCGTGGACTGTGCGATGTCAGTGCACGGCAAAGAACCACCAAATGGTCGAAATTTCCGGAGTCCTCCACTGCGGCGTGCCTCATAATAAAATTATGGTTTTGGCACGTAAAGCCTCAGGTATTGATTATATATGACTGATTGATAAGTAGTGTGCACGCGGAAAATTCAGAGCAGGCGCTGTGATGATATATTTATAAGATGGAAAGACAGACAGATGCTTCATAAAAAAGATCGAGCCCCACGGGTGTGGCGTAATGCATGTAGCTTATGGTACAAAGCATCACTGTGATGCTGCGAGTGTGTAATGAGTGCTAGCAGTTCTCAGTTCTTAAAAGGACACTAAAGTAAACCAATGAAGCGGGTTAGGCTGATAGAGTGAACTCTGTGAGCTCGAATGTCATTAATTTCACCATCATATGTTTATTAAAAGAGAAGAAAATGAAGGTCAAAGTTCCATTTTAAAGTTTTGCGCCCTAATCTCCGCGCGTGTCGTCACGGATTTTAAACTGTACTTCTCGTATTTTGAGGGCATTGGCCAAACGGAACTTCCTGAAACTTGGCATGTAAAGTCTATGGCCCCCTGAGAGGGTAATGTACTTCATTTTTATGGTTTAGGATCTCCGTAGGCCCAAGTAGACGCCGTCAGAATCTATGACGTCACGGCGTTTGCTTCGTGAATGTCAAGGAGGCGTCGCCAACCACATTTTCATCTTGCGCGTTTTCTCGCTTGCCGAAAGAGTCTTGTCGCGGCGAGTGTGGTGGTTTTGAAATTGCAAAACAATAATTTGCTTAAAATAGAAAAACCGTTTTTCTCTTTAGTGTCCCTTAAAGTTTGTTCCGCATATGTTGTACATAGAGATATGTTCAACATTTGATCTCGAAAAATTGTTTTTTTTTTTTTCATGTGAGGCAAGCTAATTTGAAGAAATTTTATGACGGACAAGTGCTGAACTACTGTTTCTTGCATATAAGGCTACTTGATTTTTCAGAAACGGGCGACCTAAATGTAAACCGAGCAGGCGCTGATATTGTTGACATCTCGCTATTCTGCGGTTTATTGCATTCGTTATTCTTTTATATCCCAACTGTTATTCTTCAATCACAGTAATAAATGTAATACACAAATTTATACCTCTAAATAATCATCGCAAAAACGATTACAGAGCTCCAAAGCGGGGCAACGTTCTTGAAAGTTCCAACCCTGCCCTAAAACGACATTACTGCGCTGAGTCTCGTTACATATAATCCTGATAAAGAGACATTCTTTTTCCGATGCTCCGTCACGGCTGCTAGAGGTCGTGTGACGCGAGATGGACATGCACAGACATGCACATGCACACCATATTGTTAACGTCTATGTTTTCGTCTTGCTCCGCTATATCAGGGGTCCTAAACTCACCCCAGGTAACGGGCCGCATTCACGAATATTTATTCCCGCAAATGCCAGGGCAGTGACGAAGGTTGTACGAAATATCAGCTACTATTGCCATTTGAA
Source organism: Rhipicephalus sanguineus (assembly GCF_013339695.2). Lineage (NCBI taxonomy): Eukaryota > Metazoa > Arthropoda > Arachnida > Ixodida > Ixodidae > Rhipicephalus > Rhipicephalus sanguineus. Next base: position 141,062,357 of record NC_051182.1, on the reverse strand, counting down.
AGAAGCCCTTCCCCGTATGTCATATATGGGTCATTTCTGAAGGCGATTTGGAGGCAGGATTCCAACAACATATCCATACCTATATCAAAATGACTAAAATCTGGACGCCGACTCCCAACTACAAAGTTTTGTTTCACGGTTATAGTTCACCACATCGTGACCGCAGGTGGTGACTCTCTCTCTCTCTCACACACACACACACACACACACACACACACACACACACACACACACACACACACACACACACACACACACACACACACACACACACACACACACACACACACACACACACACACACACACACACACACACACACACACACACACACACACACACACACAAACGCGCGCGCGCGCGCCTCTGTAGCTCAAGAACGTATACTTCTAAAGAAAATTTTAAAAAAAATGGGACGAACACAGTGATGTACGGGACGCGCGTGCCGCTAGCGAGAGGTCCGCGGGCAGCATGCAGCCTGCGCGCCACGTCTTTGAGGCATCTGCGCTTCATAGTGCCAGAGCTGCATGATACTGCCGCAATGGCGTTGGAATGCGCAGGAATAGCATAGGTTCATTAAACATTGGGCGGGGCAAAATATATTTGCTTGGCGAAATATCTTGCTTTAAAAATGACAATTACAAATTCTGTGCCTGGTGATGTCCCGTTACCTCAAACCTTTAGCACCTAGTGAATAAATGTCGAGAAACACCTTCGCACCTTTATCACCAAATTGGAACGAAACTAAAAATTGATCGAAATCTCTTCGTTCACTTTCTGCCAGTCCAACCCGCTTAGTCCAATGGTCACCCACCACCGGACCAACATAGTTATGAAGGCATACACTATTATGAAAAAAAAGACAGCATGGTGCACATCGTGCATCACACACACTGTTGAAAACTGCAAGGAGAAGCCCTCAAAGAGGAGTTTCATAGATGATATTGAAGAGTGGCACGATGTTCGGGAACGAGAAAAATGAAGGGATGAGCTGGACAGCTATGCTCACTCTGCAGAGGTCCACAAGGACATCCTAAATTTGCTCCAGTGGTGGAAGTTAACAACGACTGCCGACGCGCCTTCGCAATTCACAAGGCAGATGTGCGCATCCGCGGGTAGCGCAAGCAGTGCAAGGAACTTTAGCGCGGCGGGATATGTGATGCAACAGCGCATGGCGTAGTCAAAGGATAATTTATTTTTCGCACAATAAGATGTGAAGAAATCAACTATATTCTATGCCATAAAAAATTAGACTCTATATACTAGCAGTTGGGTGATATATGGAACGAGTGCTATGACAAATAGTTTTTAGCAGCGAATCTGTTTAGCAAATCGTTCCTAGTTCACCCCGTACCAAAAACTATCATCATCAGCAACTGGTATGCGGCACAGAAATTGGGTAAATCCCACTAGTTACCTCTGGTCCACTAAAAAGTGCCTCTATTCTCCGTAAGCAAACCACGTCAAGAGAAATATTTGATCCGAACATCCTGCTCTCCGAGATGTTCCTAAACTTAACGTGGTTTTCGTACGGCCTGAGGCACTGCAAACTTTCGTAACGTCAGCTGGTTATTCGCTGCCTGTCCACGACCAGCCCAACTTTGACAATGCGATGATGGCACGCAACGACGTCATCATGATGACTACACAAGAATTGGCGATCTATGACCAAAATGACGTCATATTGTGACGCCATTACGTCATGATAATTTTCTGCAGCAGCTTGTGCTGACGACGCGACGCGAGACGCCGCCGACCGTAAATTTTCACGTTTGATGGGGCATCTAAGGCTTTCGTTTCAATGAAGACGTGAAGCGGAGAGGAGAAAGAGGAGAGCGTCCATGGCCGAGGACGAGGCTGGTGCCTTCTGCAGTCGGTTGTACAGCCCAGCGTCCTTGAAGACGCCTTCTGAACGCGAAGTCTGAACGCGCGGCTGATGCAGACAACGGCACGCTCTTTTGCTCCATGATGCACGGCGCCGACGCATCGTGGCGCGCATGACTTTTAGGAAAGACCCCCGCGATATTTCAAACTCGTAGCAGCTTCCTTTCAGACGAGGGGACGGACCTAGAATATCCATATGTCCATACAGGATTTCCCACTCAACAAATGGACATATTTTGTAAATAGGTAGAAGATTTACGTCGCGTTTCTGCTTAGCGAATCGATTACGGTTGAATAATGCCACACTCCGATCGACGTCGGTGTCAATTTGCAATGGAGCCAGTTCACTATATCAACAACACTCCTATCAGGTGTGGAAAGACCTCAATTCATTCTCAAGTATTGCTTTGGGATTCTACCTTTCTATTTCCTAAAATCTTTAAGCAACCAAAGATTACTAAAGCGCGGAAAATACAAGCGCCTTTGATGTCATGTTTTATTATTCCGTATTAATAATCGATTGAAAAAAGAGCGAAGAAAGCCGGCAACTAGAGTTCTAACTCCTGCTTTACGGCTTAAAGGTGGGATACGGATTTCTCCAAGCTGTCTGATCGGTTGGCTTTCTCCTACTGCGTAACTGCTCGTTTGGCCAATGCCTCCTCTCTTTTGAGGTTCGGCATCAGTAACAATTTGTAGCGCCAATACCGCGCAGACAAAAGAAGAAAAGACGACAAATGAACGGAACGCCAGACTATATACGTTAGGTGTCGTTTTCCGTCTGCTTAGATTAGAATTAAGTGAACAAAAAATACTGTCTTTCGGGGCTTTTTCTCTTGGCCACAGTGACGGGAAAATTGCTGATGCATAGCAGGAGTTTCTTAAAGGTTTAAAAAGATTTAGGTTATAAAACCCCCCTTTCCAAATATTTATTTCTATTTTGTTTTCTTTTTTCCCAAATTTTTGGTTTTATTGCTTCAATTCTAGTCTATAATAATATTACTAGTTAATCTTAATTCTAATTCATTTATACTTCTTCCGTATTAAATAAACAAAGTGTTAAATTCAATTTCAAATTGGCCTTTAAAAACTAACCGGCTCTTGGCCAATCCCCCAGTGTGGATATGAGCCAGAGCTTCTAGGGTCCACTCTACTCTACTCTACTAATGAGAACATGCGCGGGTTTCTCGTCTTCTGTCTTGTTTCGTGCCAGTTGGTTAATTGGTTGTTCCGAGAAGAATGGCTCAACCCACCACGGAGGTCGGCCATGAGTTGTGAGGCGGGAAAACTTGTGAAAAAGAAAGAATGAGAAAAATGAGAAACTGTGTAAAAGATGATCTAGAGAGAAACAAATATATTAGTGTTGTATTTTTTCTTTATTGAATGTTTGTAGAAAAAGAGCTAAATAATAGAATTAAGTAAATAAATACAGATAAGAAAAAAGTAAATACCATTATAATAATAAATAAGTAAATATGTATTTAAATTATTAATATCGCACTCTCTAAGATTCTTCTATATAAATAAATACGGTGTCGTGTACGCCCCTGTTCCGCTGACCTAGTGCCGATGCCTCATGGGAGAGCAATACCGATACGGAAAGCTCGAGCGCAAGTTTTAAAACAGGTGGTTTCAGAAATCTTTGCCTTATATTTTGATGTCTGCTACATTCTGTGAGAAAGAGCTCTACGGTTTCTGCTTGATTACAATCGTAACATTGCGTGGTAGGACCGAAACCAGGCATGTGCAAATTACAAGTTTAGTGATGTAATTCTGCATCGCAGTTAAGTTAATGTAACTTCAAATTTTCTTGTGCTACACTATGTGCGATACCACGGGAACCTATAGGCGGCTGAAAATTTGTGCTGTTTTGGACAGAAGCTTTGTTATGCTTCTCTGAATGGAGAAAAAATTAAAAATCGTGCCATGTTGTTAATAGAAGAAGGCCTCGGAACATTCTGGACGGGGCATTTAACTGTTAGGTTTTGATAACAACGCGATGTAGCATGCATACATTTCGTTCCACTATTTTCCTAAAATATCTAAGCCAGCTTCTCGCTAGCGGTGCCAAGCCTGAAGGAGCAAGGGAACTGGGCGGCCTTCCTTGTTTTTGTTTATTTCTTCCTCTCTCCGTCTCTCCGTTTTTTCTCTCTTATTTCTTGAAAGGACTGAGCGCTGGGCGGCTGATATAAACGGCTCCGCTTTGAAAGCGAGAAGTGAAAGAAGTGCGGCGGGTAAACCAAGAAAAATGAGGAGAATGGTTTACACTCTGCCAACCCTTCGCGCTCCACACTTTGTCGGATACTTTGTCCTCTTTCAATATTCTACTGCCTGGAATAGCATGTTTGGTTGTAGCATGCCTCACTTCATGGGTTGTAACACTGGCCTCGCGCTATGACGACGGTAAATTTCTCAACTGCTTCATTCAGAGATATTTAGGGACCCTTCGAAACAAAGGAGTCGTTGAACTCGCCGAGATGTCGCACTTCCACAAAGGCACGATGTACACATGATGTACACAAAGGCATGATGTATAAGGGTGTTTTTTGTTTAGATAAAACAGATTTTTATCAAAATGCTATGACAGTTAGGCCCATGTCGTCCTCCTAGACGAACTGTACGCCGAGGTGGAAAATTTATGTTGCACCTAAAGTTACATTAAAGTGCGTAATTAACAAAAAATCATGACTGAACTTTTTCATTATTAGCTCGATGGCTGTTCATTATATAGGAAAGTTGTAGGACGTGACAATTTATGAGGTACCCATTTTTTAAAAATCGCGAAAAACGCACGTAATTTGAGATAATGCTCACCGAAATTGAATGCTTCGATCAAGGTGCACCCGAAACTGAGCGTACCTAGCGCGGATGAATTCCCCCTTTCCCGTCAGGAATTCCGTCAGACCGGAAACTCAGGTGAAAATTTTTGAAAGAAGGCGCGTCGCAGCAGAACACGATAAGGAAAAGCGACAAGCCGTCTTCAATACCCAATTGGACCGCTTATTTTCTGCGTTTGGTGTGCAGTGCGTACCCGTTTCCTTTTTAAACTCGAAATAAGTGCAAAGAAGTCGCCCGCTTGTCTGCGAGAAGCACAGCCGCAGTGGCTGTCGCCTAGTTTTAAGCTCTACAGCGAAAACAAAAAAGGCAATTGCGGTTTTCTTGAGTACAGCGCGAAACAAACAGATAAGGACTACAGACCAAACGCAAAGAATGAGCGGTCCATTTGAGTATTTGGGACTACTTGCCGTTTTTTCTGAACATGTTCTGCTGCGACGCGCCTTTCCTCAAAAATTATCACGTGAGCTTCCGGTATGGCGTAACCGGGTTGACGTAATTATTGCGCGCCCGTAGCGCTCAGTGTCGGTTTCGCCTTGATCGGGGCCTTAAATTTCGTTGATTATTATCTCAAATTACGTGCGTTTTCTGGGAATCTTAAAAAATGGGCGTGTCATAAATTGTAACGTCCTACAACTCTTCCAAAGCAGCGACGCCGTTAAATCTACTAATTAAAAATGCAATTTTTTTAATTATACATATTAATGTAACTTTATATGCCGCCAATTTTTCCGCCTCGGCGTAGAGTTCGTTTGCGAGGACGACAGTCAATGTAACTTTATATGCCGCCAATTTTTCCGCCTCGGCGTAGAGTTCGTTTGCGAGGACGACAGTCACTGTCATGGCAGTTTATAAAAAATCTGTGTTGTATAAAAAAACACACCCTGTATGTGACTTTTGTTAATGCCTTACATCAGAAGGGGCGCCGTGGGGGCACACCGTACATCTAGCCGAGACATCAACATGTGGCCAAGAAATGCTGCGCAAACGTATAGCCACCTTTAGTGCATTCCGATTAGGAAAGTGCGATACGATAGAGAAAGAAGAAAAGGTGTCTTTTTTTCTTTTTTTTCTTTTCTTTCTTTCCCTTTTACGCTGCAATATAGTCGGAAATCCGGCAATGAATGTTTAGACAAAACGTGGGCTCCTAAAGACACGCACACTACAGAGCTTCGTATGGTTGGCAAGATCGTTTGCGCGTATTGCTCTTCCAATATGAGCAGCGATTCGTTAAATAACGAATATTTTATAAATATTCTATAATAAAAATATCTGGTGTTTAACATCCCAAGACCACGATATGATTATAAGAGATGCCGTACAGGAGGACTCTGGAGATTTCGACCATCTGGGGTTCTTTATCGTGCACATAAATATAAGTACACGGCCCTCAAACACTTTCCTCTCCATCAAAAATGCGGCCGCCGCGGCCGGGGTTCGATCCCGCGACCTTCGGGTCAGCAGTCGGGCGCCATAACAACTAGACCAGCGTACCGGGACAGTGGCTTTCCGAAGCTACGGACTGGCGGCACACAATGACATGTGTGAGATGTCAGCGAAGAGGTTATTGAGGCGAAAACCTTAGATGCCTCATCAAACGCGAAGACTGACCGTCGGCTTCCCGCGACGTCGGGGACAAGACGATGGATAAAAAATGACGTTGTCATCGTGTGATATTGTCTCTACGTGACGTCATCATGAGTACACAGATCACCAAATTTTGTGACGTCACTATGGCGTCACGTGACGCCACCTTATGACGTCATCACACGACATGGTAGTTTGGTCAAAGGTGGGCCGATCGCGGTGGCAGGGCAAAACCAGGTGAAGTGTACCTCCGATCCTGTATGCAGTGAAAAACGACGTTAAGCCGAAAAAGCTTTCCGAGAGCGGTGGCTGCGGGGCAGGATCAATACATCGAATCGGAAGATACAAAAGATGGCTTCCTCCTTCGAGTCGTCTTAGGTGAATGCCTAAGGGACCCTGTGAGGTTTCTGCTTTTGTTGCTGCTAAATTGAGTTGCGCTGCAAGAGGTGCCTTGCCAGATACAACGCAGTGTGCTCTGTAGCCAACGACGGCCAGCGCGATGCAAGAACGAGTGATAACCGCATGACGGTGTCCGGAGACGGCGTGCGAAGCGACGAACCACCTTCGTTACGACAAGACCGAACACTTTTACTAATGGCGCCACCAAAATCTCTAACTCATAGAAGCTACGGTTAAAGAGAGGGAAACAATCCAGAATATGAGTACATAGAGAAATATACTTACGAAAAGACTGGACAATTCCGTAGGGCCTTGCGGCCGAGAGCACTGCTATCAGCGCCACGTGAGATTGTTCAGACCGATAATATCGTCCGACGTTTGGGACGACAATCGCCATAAAGAAATTGTATGACTAAAGCAAAGAAAGACTTTCTTTCCGGTTTTGGGGCTCGAGCCCACGTCCTCACGCTGGATGGATCTGAATGTGTTTGATGAATCAAACCAGTGCTTGATGAATGTGAATACGTGTATATCTAAACCGCTGCATTGTAGCCACGGTGCGAAACAAAGGAAGAAAGTACAATTTCTGTGCGCGCTTTACTGAATTTTGTGGTAGTGCATGTAACGGCCACTGCAATACATGTTGTAGAGCCGACATCGACGGTTGTACACATCAGTAAAATTTTCCTTCGGAAAAATTTAATGCCAAACTCGCGTTTCTGTGCTCCTCATGAGGCGGATATTAAAGCTACTGACTAACGAGTGGAACGGCGCATAGCTACGTCATCTAGCGGCTGTTCAGATCCTTGCTCTTTACCTTCATATTTCATTTTGATGTGTGCTCTGCTACGGAAGAGCTTTACGGAGTTGTCTCTAGAGGCCGCTCAGGCTGGCTTCTCGTTTAGTAAAAGTTTATTTCATCGTAGGACGCTACGAACACTTGGAAAATGTGTCCGTACAACAAGAACATTAGAGAGGTTGAGAATAGGGGCCCCAAGGAGCTTGGGGACCCAAGAAGCTTGCGAGCCACCAGGGCGCATGCGCAGAATCCAAGCCACTCTTGGGCTCTTGCGCTCGTTTTGACCCAAGGCGCAAAAATCGAAAAAAATAACAGCGTATCCACGGGTGAATGATGAAGAGCTTGGGCGAAGCTCCTGAAGCAATCATGGTCTCGGGATCGGCTTCTCGTTGAGCCCGTTTCGCAGTGACGTCCTTGGCGCGCACCGTTTCGGAATGCGCCTGGCTGCCGCCAAGCGAGCGCCCGCCGCTGCGCATCGTCCATGATCCAACAACGATCCGACACGTACGGCGACGATCCAGGAGAATGAGAGAGGCGCTCGCTCCCCGCGCATCCCCGCGCAGCAGCCAATCGGAGAGCAGCGGCACTTCTAGCGCCATCTAGTGTCGATTCACACAAGCGCCATATTGCACACAATTCTATTGGACCAACGTCATCTAGGAAATGAGACGAGAAATGGTGATGACGACACAGATTGTGTACAGCGCCATCTGGAATATCGTCCCTGAACTGCAGTTTGTATGTACTTCTATGAGACAGCGCCATCTGCCGTTTACGCCGGACATAGATACTGCCGTTTACGCCGGACAACGGAGACGTGACAAGGTTAGACTAAGAGGAGCTACGCCCCTAAAACTAGCGTGGGTCCCCAAGGCGTCTTGGGTCACCAGCGAGAAGACACAGACGCAGCGCGGGCCACGGCGTAGTATGGCCCGCGTCTCGCATGATTTCAATTTTCGTCATGCGTGACGCTCCGTACGATTGGCCCAATTCTCAAACTCTGCTGATCATCCGAACGCAAGAGCAGGCTGCCCAACGCAGCTTGGGGGCCCAGCGTCTTGGGTCCCCAATTCTCAAACTCTGCTGATCATCCGAACGCAAGAGCAGGCTGCCCAACGCAGCTTGGGGGCCCAGCGTCTTGGGTCCCCAATTCTCAAACTCTGTAATAACACGGCTTTTTTATGTAGCGGCCGTGGTAATAACATACACAAATTACTACGAACTGTCCGTCCTGGGATCCACGCCCAATGGAGCCAAATACCTATGTGAACAGGAGGCCTATCCAGTGTGTGAACACCTGATTTGTTTCTCTGGTTTTGTGTTCTGATTTTATTTTTATAATTCTCAATATGTTCAAGCGACAGCAAATTGCTAATGCGGAGAGAATCCACTTACATTTACCGTGAAGTTTCTTAAATCTGTTTTAATAATAAACGAGAAGGGAGCCAAGAAAATGGGCAACTGGAGCTCTAGGTCGCGCGCTACCACGTAAAGGAAGGATACCTATTGCACTGAGCTGTTTTATCGGTTGCCATTCTCCTACCGTGCAACTGTTGGTTCGGTGTCAGTAAAAAAAAGTCACAGTTTCGCCTCAAGGGCGAAGCAATGAATGCGATAGCAAGAAATTGGAATGTCACAGGAAGAACGGAAAGCAGCTAGAAACTTGATGCGCGCTGCACAACCACAAAAGCCGCAGAAAAGAAAACACAGAAGGTGAGTGCTAACTAACAACTGTCACAGCTCGACACTTGCAGCGCACCGCTCCAAAAAAAAAAAAAAGGAAGGATGTATGAGAAGAACGCACATGTATAGATAGGACGAGCGCGAACTGACACAGTTGTTGCTTCAACTATCCCCTACTTTGGCTATTCTAGCTAGCAGCTCACTCTTTTCGTAAACGCGGCAGCTGCAGCGAGCAAAGTGACCTTCGTGCGGTCTCTAGCCTCAACGCGAACTTTGCAGTGATAGCACACGAGGTAGGGGAAAGACACCACAAAATACACGTGGTGAGAGCCCAATCTAAAACGATGCCCAAATATTGTCACGAACTCACAGTACGAAGATTTTGCACACGACAGGTCCCAGAACCCTCCCGGCGAGGGGGAAGAGCCTGAAAGCGGAGATGGGGGAGGGGTCGTCAACCCCGAAGAGACCTGCTCCCTGGAACACGTGCCAAACCTACATGCCTGTGTTCGAAAGGTGGTTTTACAGGTCTCTCTTCAAAACGGCCACCTCATGCAGCAAATACTAGAAAGAGAGAGAGAAAGGGGGGGTGGTGGGGTCGACTAATCTCTGGTCGTTTGTTATGAACCAGTCCTTAAGACCTGCAAATTTCCCTTCTCGTTTGTTTTTTCACGCAGAACCGGTCCGTTGACACCTGTGTTCTCGCTTGGCTGCGAGGCCATCTCAAGTGCACGATCTTCCTTGGGATGCGTGGACGACCTAGTTGTTGAGTTCGCAACCGCCGAAAGAAATCCAATGGGGGTGACGGTCATAACAATATGTATATACTTGTCGCCACCGAATGAGCCGCACCCCCCCCCCCCCTGCCCTGCCCTCATCTCTCAAACTGAAGCCAGATTTTAAGCCCCGAGTATGAGACCGAGGTGCATCAGCCAAGAGGGAGCACATCGCGGACGCCAGGCGGCGTCCGCTCTGACCAAACGAAACCGAAACGAAACAAGGCAGAACAAGTTTATTTTTTTGGTGCATTTCTTGTGGTTGCGCTAATCAACCGATAGTATGTCCGCAATGTCTTCTTCCAAGTCCCATCTAATCAGCGTGAGATGGTCCGGTAGCCAATTGGTCCTGGTACGCTGATCCAAGATGAGATTGAGGTGCGCGATCTTATTCAGCACCTCGTCGATCTCCTTGCGCATTAGAGTCGAGTCAACTGCGTCGAAGCCAAGTACAATGCACTGTCTTAGTCCACCCTGTGCCTTCGTCGTCCTTTTTTTGATTGAAATGATAAATAGTAGACATTGATGCCTTTATGGTGGCACCGGCTACTCCCTCTCGCTTAGCAGAAGAAATATGGGATAAATAAATGATAATAAGAAGGACACTAAATTTATCAGGCACAAGATGTGGAAATACAGTACAAACGAACACCACGTGAGTCACAAGTAGTCGAGCACAAGTTCAAAGAGGTAAAATCAGTTAGCTAAATAGATAAAATCAGTAAATAAAAAAAAACACTTCCAGGAAGTTTGTTGCCTTTAGAGAGGAAACCATTGACTGTAAAGAAAAAATCACACCATCTCCCGCTAAAGGGGACCATGAGGCGATGCGAAGCCAGAGCACTTGCACGATCGCGTTCCGTTGGCGTTCGTTGGGCATGCTACCGACCTCGCGTCGTGGAACGCGAAGAGGGACGCTACGCGCGTCGTATCTTCCATCTATCCTGGCCGTTAATTCTCACAGGGCAGGCGGGCGAGAGGGGGGCAGCGTAGGAGAGGAGAGAGAAGGGGAGGGGACGCGCATGCGCTCGAGCACATCGCGGCGTTGCTGAGGAGAGAATTTCGGCATGTCTAGCCAAAGCCACCTAGCTTTGGTTTAGCCCGCGTTTCAGAGGAAGAGTGGAAAGGGGTATGGGAGAGGGGAGAGGGAAAGTGGAGAGGGGAAAGGGAGAGGGTGAGTGGAGAGGGGAAGGGGAGAGGGTGAGTGGAGAGGAGGTGTGTGGAGAGGGTATGCGCATGCGCAGTAAGGGTGGTCACGCCGCACACCACCACCACCACCACCACCACCACCACCGGATTGAGCTCCGCCTTAAGATACTTCGCATCTAATACTAGGTCCAAGGCCGACAGCTAGCCTTAAAAAAGAGCGTTTGTCGCCTTGACGAAGTATCTCAAAAGAATCAAATATTTTACGGTAATATTAACGTATACTTCATACCGAAAGCAAATGCGTAATATTAATCTTGGTATAGGTTTAGAATTGCCTAACATTGTGATCGTGCGTTTGATAGTATGTGTAAATATTTTTCTTAGTGTGTTTTCCTGTGTATGTCAAGGCATGGTCGTCTTAATAGTAGTAGTAGTAGTAGCAGTAGTAGTAGTAGTGACGCAGGTTACGTGACCAGAGGGGAAGTGAACAAAGAAATAAATGAAAGGAAATGATGATATTGACATGATGCTTTTCTTCAAATAAATAAAACAAAATTATAATGATGACTTTCGGTACAAGTTAGCGGGAAAGCCATTCGATCTTCCATTATTTACACTATTTAGAGACTTGCAGTAATTGTAATAAACCAAGGAAAAGAAAGCAAATTCGCACTTTTCATTAATTACAATAATTACACGTACCATAATTGTAATAAATGAAGGCAAGACACCTGGGCGCGCAAGAGGGTCATGTAGATAACAGGGAGGGCACACTTGGCAGGATTCTGGATGCGCCAGCGGAAAATCACGTGACACGAGGCGTTCGCTGAAACGCCATTGGCTGAACCCGCGTGTCACGTGATGTCACTTTGCCAAATCAAGTGTAGGCGCGTGCATTTCCAGTATAGCGGCGGATTGACGACACTACAGGATCTCGCTAGCCAATCACATACACTCGCGCGGTTACAACTTCGCTGCTCGACGGTTTTCGCGGCGTGGAAGTCGCTGAACTGTAAGTACGTAGCTCGGTAGGGGCCCGGCTTCATCCGCTGTCTCATGTCGTAATGGTCAATTCAGACCTAAAACGAGGCAAACTATATACATGCTCAAAACCAGTGCAAAATAAACTAACAAGGTCTAAACTGGATAAATAAGCGAGAATAAATCGCAATAATTTACCTAGAATTGCAAAAAACGCTTCTGAAACATCCGGTTGAGAGCCGCGCCACGCAAGAGAGGGCGCAACCGCCACGGAAAGCGCGCGATTGCCAAGACAGTCGCTGTGTTGCTCGTGCTACGCACTTCCTCAGGTATCACGGTAGTTATCTGTACTAAGCTCAGGTTTTATAACTGCATCAAGACCTACACGGGAACGATGTTAGGGCAGGAGTCAACGCGGGATTTAGAACTACACAAGGGTCTATTTGATGTTAGATAAAACGGTGCAAGTCCTGGTAAGGATCGCTTACATGCGAGGAGTTGCTGTCTAAAGCTGGCATTGTAGTCTTGCAGACACTGTAATCGGGCGCTTTGTTCTCCGGTCTCTTCCGCAACGCTAATCATGGCCCGCAGCAAGAGAAGGTCAGTGTTCAGCTTATCGAGGTCGACGTCAGTATTTCGGATTAGCGCTGTCAAAGAGAGCGAGAGAGAAATGCACATCAAAAGGTACGCTGCGGAAGCTACGCAAGAATACGTTATCATGATCAACAAACTAGCCCACCAGTACATTTTACGCAAGAAGTTCGGTGAGCAGAACAATATAAGGAGGCGTGTTTCGTGACTACTGTTGTTAAAAGTGCTCGTGCGTACGGCTTCTGCGCAAAGCTTCTGCGCAACACAGTTTGATTCTATTTAATTAAGTTGTGAAATGATCTTCAGTGAACCATCTGTGGGAAAACCCACAAGGTCCAGGAATTTGGAAGCACCAAATCGATGTGGGAAAACCCTGCTTCGGCGCCTAAAGGATCCAATAGAAGCGCAGGACCGGGCATCCATGTTAATGAGCGTGTTCTACGTCACCCAACGTTCTCTTCTTCGTCGTTGCTGAAGTCATTCGATGCACGTGACTTCCCTGCGGGAGCTTCAAGCAGTTTACAACACCATCATCGTGCAAAAAGTGCGGTGGGCAATGGGAAAACATCAGCAGAGCCTCACTTAACGATCCAATCAGCAAAGATATTGCGTCCAGAGTCGATGCAGGAAACTGCGTAGAGAGAGAGAGAGAAATGTAATGTGGAAAGGCAGAGAGATTTACCAGAAAACATATCTGGTTTGCTACCCTGCACTGGGGAAGGGGTAAGGGGAGACAGAAGAGTAAGGAAGAGAGGAATGGGATAGGGAGGGAGGGAAGAACACACACACACACACACACACACACACACACACACACACACACACACACACACACACACACACACACACACACACACACACACACACACACACACACACACTGGAGTGTCACAATCGTTCAACGAGGTGGGTCGCTCGCAGAAACTTCATCAGCGCCTTCGTTGCTTTCTGGCGTGAACCTCGGTCATTCCAACATTCCAAGATTGACTGCGTAGATTTCACATTTTCTTGTGAAAGCGCTGTGCCAAGACGAGGCCACCTTGGCTGCGAAACGAAGGCGAAACCAAGTAGGCGCACCATTACGATCGGCTGAATCGACTACAGCGGAACGAGAGATGCGCTGGACGTGCCACTGTTCCCACGAACGTTCTGCGCACGCGCGCCACGGTTGCCACTGTTCGTTTATGCGGAAATCACTGGTACAGTGGCAGATGAAATTCCAGAGACCACGGTATCGCGTGGCAAACTGCGTCGCTGCGCCTTCTGACGGCTTCGTGGCTAACTTCGAGACTGCAGCGTACTGCGCACGCGTGTCCTTTCCTGCCGTGCACTCTGCTGGAGCGTGTGCAAGGTGCCACTTCCGCAATTGCATGGGAAGTGCCGAGCGATGGTATCGTGATAAAAACATTTCAGTTGCACAAACGGGGCATTTTCGTCGTGACATATCGTCCATCGGTTACTTGCACGCGTTGACTGCAGAAGTGACAGCTCACCTTTCGACCCACGTTCCGGTGCGCATGCGTCTGAAGCGATCGAACGATCATAATGGCAGGTACACTGTACACGCTCTCGAAGTTAGCCGTGAAATCGCCAGAAGGCGCAGCGACGCAGTGTGGCACGCACTCCCGTGGTCATAGTCGGTTTCAACCTAAGAGTAAATGTAAGCGCCGCCCATTGCCATCCCTGTTCCACTAAGAAAAAATTTGAGTAGATGCCCCATACAATCACATTTGCTCACTTCTGTGACGTCAAGTACCTTTGGCGTATTTCAGGTAGGTGATTTTGCCTTACAGACGCATGTTGGTGTCGCTGGTTTTCTGTCCAATACTTCATGTTGCTGTCGAATTTCAGCAAATATTCCGACATAAGTGCTGAGATAAACGTGATATTTTAGGCAGGTACGACAAGCTTGATTCTTTAAAAGCGTAGTATTTACACTAGCAGCGAAAAATACTTATGGTTCGAACGCAAAACATCTGGCCTCTCGCAGAGATGGATCGCAGGCGCGCCGCAGTTGTGAAGGCGGAGCTTCTACTTATTCTTAGTTGTAACCGACTTTGGAATTTCGCACGCGGATCACGTCTTATCGGAACGGAACGTGAACGCTCTAACGCCGCAGATTGTGTGATCACCTTTGCTACTGCGTATGAGCGCGAGTCAAGACTCGAGCGGCGCCGCGACGGCCTGCAAATGGAACAACCGACAAGGACAAGCAATGATAAGCGAAATTTTCGAGAACAACGGACCAATAACTGCGCAATACAGAGCTTGATTCTTTCAGATATCATAGCGGCTTCAATGACAGCTCGGCCTAAAGAAATCACAATTTCGCGTCTTTGCTCGTTATGAACACTTGCCTACTTATTGCGGAGACACCGACTGCGAGGAGTCTGGCTATCCTGCGCAGCGACGCACGCTGTGCATTGCGTTGGCTCCTTAAAATGCGTAATTTTCGCGCGTACCCGATGTCCGGTTGTGCAATGCAAATAGTGACTTTGTACTCACTGATGTTTGGTTTACCTGCCATGACTCCGTAACCGTAAGAAATGGATTCTTGATGAGTTCGTTAACGCACAGCAGTGTCCGGCAGCGTCAAACCCGAGCGCTAGCTGTTCCTTGTTCTTGTTCACGTATGTGACGCTTGCACTGGTGTCACATTAACTGCCATGCTGGAGTATCAGCATGGTGGGGCGTGAAGTTTGTGATGTCACGTCGATGTTATCAATACATCGTGTGCAGGTCTTTTTTTATTCATGCACATAGGCCGAAAATGTTGCTGCGGCGTCATCACATTGAAGCAGGTTAACTGCCACGTGATTATGATATATTGATGTCATCAAATCCGCCATGTTGGAGTACCGGTTTGTTAGGAACCTGCGTCGTTGACGTCACGTGCAAGCTATCATTTAACCACACAGTTCCACGCGCGCACTTTTACGCCTTCTCATCTCCTCGACGTCCCTCTACGGGTTATTCCGCACGTTATATGCGCGGTACTCGTGGCCTCCGCGATCAGCGCTGCCGGATCTGATCGCGGATGCAACGGTATCCTTCTAAACGTGTACTAGTAAAGACCTTTTCTTGCCAATGAAGGGAAAGCTACGGGGACAGAGCCTGTGCACTTGTAATCTTGCACGAAGTAGTCCGGCTCTGCGCGCTTTGTACCAATGTGGAAAGTGATGCCTGCGCAGTGTAAGCGTCTCGTACCACTTGCTTCATCTGCTAGAGAAAAAGAAGTGAAGAAGCCAGCTTCATTTCAGAGGTCTATCAGATCTCATAGTATGGCGATAGTTTCGCTAGCACGGCGTCACTTGCTTTGCACATCAGGGGAAAAACTATTTCTTCACTTATGTTATCGCTAACGACCTCTATTTTATGTCATGTTTCTTGTGGTATTTACGCCGTGGTTAATAGAGGACCAGGGGTGCTGGTGTGAGCATGCGCACTTTTTTCTATATAATTAGTTCCTCAGATAATTTTTGCCAGGGTTTAAAACATGCAGACGAATCCTATGACGACGCCACCGAAAGCATGTTGCTGACTGTTGCATGGATACGTAGCCTCAGTGAACCCCCCTTACCTCCACACCCCTTGAATAATAAAGTTGTTAGTCACACACTCACTTGCATGGAGTATGTCACACTGTATATTGTGCTCTGCTTAATTGTATAATTAGGCAAGATGAATTAAACAACTTTTGGCGCGACGAAGCAGGGCAAAATATTCCAGTCAGGAAGCCGTACATCTGTTTTCAAAATGTCGGTTTAGACAGATTTTATCTGTTACACATTAGTGTTCTCCTTGCTGCAGATTCCGGCGAAATTAAAAGTACAAATTGTGGGCAGCTACAATCTAAGTGAATGCTGGGGAAGTGCAATGCACGTCCTGTCCCCGTGTTTCTGTTTCTCAGCATTTCTTCGCGCCCGCACCTCGGGATCGGCTAGATACCGGCGTTTCGCTTGTTTCTCTGGCTGTCACCTTGGAATTTTTCTTACGTTGTCGCCGTTTGGCTGCTGTGTCTTCTTTTCGTAAAGTAGAGTTTAGCAATCCACGTAGTAGTTCTTCCTCTGCTCGCTTAGCCCTGACGGCGGGATCCGCTCTTCGTCGGCACCTTGGTCGGCACTGCCTTTCTCGTGTGAGCGCACTCTCGTTCTCGACGAGCCACTTAAAGGCCAACTCCGGCGATGTTTCGAGGTCGATGGATCTCAATGAAATTCGCTGGGTACGTTACTTTGCCCGTTTCCGTCATTTATGCCAAATTACAGGCTCGAGACATGGGCAGATTGTTTGCAAATGGATTTTAAAGATTGTCTGCAAACGCCCTCCTGGCTTCCCACAATTATTGGCAATATTGTGTCTGTGACGTCAGTATTTGGAAGGCGGCGGAAGTGACGCAGACGAGGGCACCGCTAACTTCGGCGCTTCGGCCGCTACAGCGAGCGTCTGCTGTGCACAAGGCGACAGACAGCGTTGGTTTGGCCGGCGCTTCGCTGGTCGTCCCGGCTGTCACAGTATTCATACTCCGCGCCGGCGTGGCCGGCATGCCTTGCACGACTTCCGGTTCGTTCGTAACAACGTCTACGTCATACGTAGACAGTACACTCGGTTGGGTTTCGGTTTCGGTGGAGAGCTTTTTTGCCTATTTAAAATTATTCTCCAATTTGCCGAGTATTTCAGCTATCGGGACCGTAACAGGAGCGTCTCAGGAACATAAAAGCACCATTACTTTGACATGGCCAAAAAATCGCCGAAGTTGGCCTTTAAGCGGCGTCCATGGCGGGAAAGACCCTCCGAAAGCCGGCGTCTTCCTACTGGCTGCTAGAGTTACTGTGTATGCTACCTTTAGGTAAAGGTAGCACATACAGTAACTCTAATGACTGCTGCATGGCACCGCCCCTAGCGGCGAAACTCAGAAACCTTTCGATGATGGGATGGTGACGCCCTCTCCCTGCCTAGCCGCGAAGCTCGGTAGCTGTTTCGCTTGAAACTGCGTGACCATGCCGCCATTGGCCTTGGGTCTATAAGTGCATTGCACTTAATACCACGTGACATGCCTGTATGCTCGCCATGATTGCAGTACTCCCTAACGTTCTCCGTGCAAACGACCATAGCATTTGTCCGGGTGTGCGGCCGCTTAAAAGATGGCACGGTGCCCCGCCACGGTGGTCTAGTGGTTATGGCGCTCGACTGCTGACCCGCAGGCCGCGGGATCGAATCCCGGCCGCGGCGGCTACATTTTCGATGGAGGCGAAAATGTTTGAGGCCCGTGTACTTGGATTTAGCTGCACGTTAAAGAACCCCAGGCGGTCGAAATTTCCGGAGCCCTCCACTACGGCGTCTCTCATAATCATATCGTGGTTTTGGGACGTTAAACCCCACATATTATTATGAAAAGGTGACACGGCAACGACGATGGAGGTGGCTGTGCGATGACGAACCCGTTACTTGCGGCTGCCCTAGCGATAATCTCTGCGTCTGCTTATCTCTGTCATGAACCGCAGCGAGGGAAGCATATCGTTTGTACGCCGAACTTTACGGAGCGCTGCAATCACGGCGCGCAAGCTGGTTTGTCACGTTGTATATATATATATATATATATATATATATATATATTTGTAGTCCGGGGGTATGTGCAGTAAGCAGAAAAACACTACTACTTAATAGTTAGAATGTTAGAAGCTGTAAATCCGAAGTTTTGCGAACAGATTCACGTCTTTGTAATTGAAATACGGTTTAAACTCAATCTAACGAAACACGATTTTACGAAGTTCCCGATCTAACAAAGAATTTCCCATTACCCGGCAAATACCCATAGGTTTCAATGTGTTATTGTGTTTCAGTGTGTTAACGAACTAATTCGGCCCCCAAATTCGATTTAACGAAGTTTTTTTCTGAAACAAGTGTGTGAGAGAGCGGTGATTTTCTTCTATTTTTTGCCGCGGTTTTTCTTCGAGCATGCGCTGTAGTGCTATAGCGTTAAAACATGTAGGCTCGCTAGTTACTGCCCTAGCTTTACTTTGACAACGCTGCACACAGCGTCAATGTAAGTAAGAACGGACGCGGGGTAGCGCTGTTATATACTGTATGGTGCTAGAGGTTGTTTTGGTTATTTCATAATTCGCGGTGGTTGTTTTGGTTATTTCATAATTTATGCGACAGATAAATGGGCCTGCTTGCATAATCACTGCACTCATTCTCCGCGCCAATGCATACCATGGTAGCCCGTCATAGCTCCACATGTCCGTCTACTTGGCCTGCATCATCGCAGATTTTTCAGACACGCAGTCGCGGGATGCCGGCAAAAAACAGTGACGTGGTAGCTTTTGGGTGTCGCTGCAGCGTTACAATTGTGGGAAGACTTGAGGCGTTTGCTATCCCACATATTTTATTTCATAGTTGTTTGGACATGGACGACCACAGGCGCTGTCGCACTTGCCGGATAGTTTTAGATTTCGATGAACCGAAAAATCTCTTACTCAATATTGTGAAATTCCCGATTCAACGAAATAATTCTAGCGGGATCGTGACTTCGTTATATCGAGTTTCAACTGTACGATACTATCAAAGGAGCGACGGAGTGTAACATTACGATGCAATTGCCGCAGCGACCCATATCTGTTCCACTGCTATTCGACCTCGCAATACTTAACTTTCTTTAAATAGCGAATCCTTGTGCGGCACCTGCCTAAAAAATTTAGTGCTTGGTCCTTCATTTCCTTAAAACAACACTGTTTCTTTAACATTACAAGTAATGAAGCGTCACTTGTGTGATTATGTTGGCGTAACGAAAGAAGCAGAATATAAGAGCAAAGCTAGGGAATAATGGCGTACATGTTTCCTTCATACACATCACCTTTAATCAGATCATGATTAAAAAAGAATCAATCAGATCTCGCGTTTGTACAAACACCGCGCAGCTCTACATAATCATATTTTCACTTGGTTTCTATTACAACTTCCCCCTGGATACCCTATGAGGCATCGACAAGCGCTCTCTAATTTTAACCATCCCCTTGAGGAATGATCTCGTTTATCCAGCCTTTTCCTTTCGGAAAGTCCAATTTACAAAAGCCCACCGAGCCATGCGAGCGGTCGGAGGAAAACAAAGTAAGCCTGAGGGAATGCGCAGAGATGATAACTTTTGATTCCCTGAAAAGAAATTTCGCTCGGATCACTCGGAATTCAAGCTGTCAGCGCCGGAAACAGTTTTCCTCTTCAAGTGCGCTCGAGGCGATGTCTCTCCGCTTCTCGTCGACAACTTATATCTTACTCGAGACCGACTTGAAAGCAGGCTTTGCTGGCCGACTTCATCCGCATAAACGCCTTACTTGGTAAAAAATAACTTCAACAAAAAGGAAAGTCGACCGCGAAGAGAAACGACTAGCGATTGCTGCAAGAAACTTCCCTGGAGAGGTTGCGACATTAAGCCTTCCCGTTTGTTTGAGCTCGAGAAATGGAGATTAAGAAATGTGAAACGTCATCGCGTTTCAAGAGGGCTTAGTGTGGGATGAGGTACACGTCGCAATGCGGCGCGTAGTATGGATGGATTGATATATAGTAACAATGAAATACCTGTGGTTGCGAAGAGAGCGGCGAACAGGTGAGGTTTGAAATAAAATAAAGCGCAATTCATACAAAGAGCAATTGAGACGAGCGTTAAAAAAGACGCATGGCTGGTCCTAAGGGGCATTTTGAACGAGAACAACCTAAATATGTGTTGATGACGTTTGGTGCTTTATGGCGGAAGAGCGAGTGATGGCCATGGAGTGCCAGTAAATATGTTTGGCGCAGTTGTGTGTAACTTCTGAACACTTATATCTATATGCGGAGGACATCAGCACGAACTGATACCAGCTACAGCTATTCACACTGCAATGTACAAGCGCAGTTACATAAAGCGGAATATTGTCACTATAAACAACTTTTCATCTAGAGTTACTCTAAAATTAGGCACATTACTGAAATTTACCACGTGTCACTCGAATGATTCCATGTGTTTTCCATGTAAATAATATGAAACTAATGGAATTAAACACGAAATAGCTAAAATTAGTACTTTCGTCTATTTGTCATTTCTTCGAGTGTGCATGCTTCGTTTTGATCCAAGCCACACCATGTAGACCAAGTTGGTCGCAGATAATGCTAAACTCACTGCTTCCTTAATTATTTTCCTCATTGACCTTTAGTGTACAAAACATAAAAATAAAAACGACTAACCAGACAGCTGCCGGTACAGTGTGATCGTTGTGCATTTAGAAGCAGCTGCGCAGAGAAGAGTCGTTTGAGTAGTGAGTCACCATATCGCGGAGGAGTGTACTTCCGCTCCTCCGAGGCGAGACATACGCCAAGCAATAAGACATATTCGAACCGGAAATGATTACACGCAGACGTATGATAAGTCCAGGTACGGCAAAAACAACGAGGACGACCGTGAAGAGGACCCGGATGAGAGTCATGTGGTTTATTGATTACTGAAGTGCCGCGATCCTCGGATGGGGCCCTAACCATCAATATCGAGCGGCGAGGAAGTCTGGTTAGTCTTTCAATGCGTGGGGGTCAGCAGTGTTGACGAAGAAATGCGACGTTGATATTGCTGTACCCCGTCAAGGAAAATTGCAGGCTTCCTGGTCGGCTTCCCACGGCTTCCTGGTCGGATGCGATCTCATCGCGACCGCTGTCGCCAGTATCTTGACAGAGAAAGGGTTACGACTTAGATGCCCCGTCAAGTGCGTGAATTGACCACCGGCGGTGTCGGCGCCAACACGAGTAATGCAAAAATCATTATCACGTGTTTACTCACCATGTAACGTCATCATGACGTCGCAGATAGCCAAATTCTGCGACGCCATCTTGACTTCACTTAGGCGTCAATTAATATGGCATACGGTCGCCGCGGGTGGGATTCGATCCCGCGACCTTTGGGTCAGTAGTCGAGCGCCGTCACCACTAGACTACAGTGACGGGTGAAGAAGAGTACAACTCTGTATTAGTCTGATGGATATGCTCTTTAGCTTCGAAGATACGGATACAATCACAGGTGACGAAGAACGCATTTTTATGGTGTTGTCAGAAGAGAACTCCCATCCATCGAAGTGATGGCCATAGAGAAAGACATAACTTCCACAGACGGTCCCTGCAAGACCAATGTGAGTAAGACTACTGGTAGAAGCATTTCATTTAGGCAAAAGCCTCACATGCCCCATTAAACGCGGAAACTCAACACCGGCGTCGGCGTCTACGCGAGCGATGCGAAAAATCATGACGTGATGACGTCACCATTTGACGTATTCATCGCTTCATAATGACGTGAAATGATGACGTCGTCAGATGACACAGTCGCTTTGTCAAAGGTGGGGCGATCACGAAGGCAGTGCAAAGGCAGGTGACGTGCAGAATGCGTGCGATACCTCCGATCTCGGAGGCAGTGAAAAACCGGCGTTAGGTGCAGAAAGCTTTCGGAGAGGGGCAGGGGAGGATCAATACATCGACTTAAGAAAGAGCAGAAGAAGATGACTTTCGCTTTCGAGTCGTCTTAGGCGAATGCATAGGGGACTCTGTGAGTTTTTTAAGGGGACTGAAATCGCGAGAGGCATATGGTGGTGCGACATCCACTAGCACGCACTTTATGACCCTATAATTCGTGCAGCGTGAGCTACTCCACTCTTGGGGCCACGATTGGGGAGTTCATAAGAAGCGACAAGAGCGCTTGACGCGTCCGCAGTCACCCTAGCACGAGACGGCCTCATATGTATTTCTAACAAGTTTTATTGTTTCCGTACCAACGCGATACCTTTGAAGAGCTCGTTTCGCAGCAGTAATTCCGGTGTCGGTGTCGGTGTCGTTGGTTGTGAGCGAAAACATCAGCGTTGTCCGGGACTGAAAATCGGTCAGATGTAAACAAAATAAATATTAAAATCCTCTTTTCGACTGTGAATCGAACCCAGCCTTCTGCGTGACAAGAAGGTGTTCTACGAGTGAGCCATGACGGTGCTTGAAACTGCTTCGAAAAAAAAAAACACTATACGAATGTTATGTAGTGAGAGGAGCCTCCTTAACGCATTTAATGTTTCGTGGCAGAAGCATAGAATTGCGTCAGGCGTCAGAACACGTGAATTGCGCCTTGAGTTGGTGTTTTAAAGACCCTACCATTACAAAGCACTAAGATATGCTTTATCATCAGAAGTAGCAGCAAAGTCATCAACGAAGGGGGCAGCTGCGTAGGTTCGCGTGTTGCCTTACGGCCGCGTAATGGGCCCTTCGCTGATTTGCAAAAGGAAGAATTCTGACATAGTGGGCACTGCGCAACTGCGCTTGCAGTCGATATTCTAGGATAGTTTGAAACGGTCAATGTTACTCGCCCAGACGTTCGTTTCCTTGCGCGTGGTGGTGGTAACGGCATGGTTGAGGCATGCGCCGAGAACAGAAGCCCGGCTAATAATTTAGCAGGCGATGCGCCCGGGGCCCGATTACGCTATCGCCGTTCTACTCTTGAAGGCGAAGCTCAAGCGTTCTCCAAGTTTTTGTCCCCCTGTGTTGTACATTAGTTACGGTGTTCGTATGCTGACCGGAAGGCCACAGGTTCGATGCTGGCCGCCGCTGTCACATTTCAGTGGAGGCGAGATGTTAGAGGACCGTGTACTGTGCGATATCTTAAAACACCGGACTGTCGAAATTTCCTGAGCCCTCCACTGCGGCGTGCCTCGGATGATATCGTGGTTTAGGTACGTAAAACCCCCCTTAATATTACATTGCTTTTTTTTATTGCAATAGCAATTATATGGACACTCTAGGCTAGTTTTTGCCGTCGCTGTCATTTCCCGGATATATATATATATATATATATATATATATATATATATATATATATATATATATATATATATATATATATATCAGAAAAATAAATCAGAAAAAAGATTTCCAAATCGCGCCACCGGGATTCCAACCTGCGACCCTTCGCTCCGCAGCGCGCTGCTTTAAACAACTCGGCCACGCACCACCGAGTGTTTAGCATAACAACGGCGACGTATTTATGTACACCATTTAACGCTAACGGCACGCAGAGCTCGGAGGTGCTTTAGTGTGTGTAGTACCACCCGCGAGATTGCCCGAAGAGCGCGCTTTAAAGCAACGCTCCTACATTTTCCTTCAGTTTGAAAGCTGCCCTTGAGACGCGCACTAAAGATTGGCCCACTTCTGTACCCACTGACGATGTGGAACGCCGAGTAAACAATGCGTCGAACGCCACCGCGCGGCAGGAGACGCGGAGGGGTCACTCCACGCGCCGCAGTTATAAAGAACAGCGTTGGGTTGTAGCGCGCTGCTCAAACACGAAGAACTAACAACCGCAACACTTCTTAGTTCGCGCTCGTCCTGCGTATACTTTTGCATTAGTTTCGAGTGTCCTTCCTTGTGTTTGAGCAGCGCGCTGCAAGTGTCGAGCTGTGACCGTTGTTAGTTAGCGGTCGTCCTGTTTGTGCTCTTTTCGTCAGTCCTTTACGCTCGAGCGGCGCGTTGCAAGTATCTAGCTGCTTGCCGTTCTTCGTGTGAGATTATAATTTGTTGCTGTCGCATTCATTGCTTCGACGTTGCGGCGAAACAGTGACTTTTTTACATTACACGATAGGAGAAAGGGAACTGATCAGGTAGTTTTGTGAAATGAGTACACTTCCATTACGAGGTTGCCGATTTTGATCACTCCCTTTAATTGATTATTAATACAGAATAAAAGACCAAAGGTTAAAGGTAAGTGTGCTCTCTCCGCCTTAGCAATTTTCTGTTGCTTGAATACTTCGGCAAACAGAAAGGTGAAATTAGAATGCAAACCTTGAGAAACAAATTATGTCCATGTACACTGGATAGGCGTCCTGTTGGTGTGGGTAAGTTGGCTCCAATAGGCGTCGGCGTTTACGTCATTAGGCGCTTTTAGCTGACCGTATTTCGCCTCCCGCTCCGCTCAGCCAGTTGGTGGTGGCGCCACTGCGCATGCGCCAGACGGTCAGGCGCTAAACGTGTGACCGGACCGTCGCCGACAGTCTGGGCTGTAGTGAGCGAGGGATCACATGACACATGGAGAAACAACTAATAAGGCAGCCTCTTGTGCCGCGAGTCCGCGCTGTTCGCAAAACATAGCGGTTGTTCGGCCAACACGCAAGACCCGACGGCACTTCAGGATACACGAGGATCTGTGCTTTCTCCGTGGAGTCGTCGCAGCCAATCCCTTTGAAAATCCGCACATGTGGGATGACGTTCTACGAAACGTGATTGCAGCGATACATCGAGAGCTGACACTTCGCGCCATAAAGGAGCGTCTGGAGCTGCTTCTTTGGGACTTCGGTCAACAGGACTCCGCAAACCTTCGCAAGTAAGCGATTTCATGTACAATAGTAACAATTTAGTTTTTTTTTTTTTTCCACCTATTCAGAAACGCTCTTTAGTTTAACTTGCCACAAAGCAACGCACAGAACGCGCTGCCCTGGTTTGAAACGCGTTTGTGCTGCATTGAAAGCGGTGTCTAAGTTCAAGCGCTTCTGAATACGGGGTAAGCGTCCATACTGCGTGACCTCATCTGAGCTAACTCATACCAGAGTCATTCAATTCTCTTTATGGTCACGAAACTGCACCGTCACGCTATGGGCGAGCTTCATACGCTGCTCTAAAATGCCGCAACGCGCCGCCGCTGCGCCACAGAGGCGATCGTCTGCGTCGTCCGCGTATTGAAATACTCGCGCAGTGCGAGACAAGCTGCTAGATATCATATGTTCAAGTTAGAGGAAGCGCTGTCGCAGGACTAGGATGCCTAACAGATGTTGCGTGCCGGGGTGCCGTTCCGGCTACAAGGGAAGCAAAAAGGTGTCTTGTTTTGTTTACCGTTAGACAAGCAGCAGCGCGAGAAATAGAAGCGGGCCGTACCGCTGCAAGAAAGCGGTGATAATTAACTTTGAGTCGAAGTATACACGTGTGTGTGCGAACCATTTCGACGCCTCGGACATTATCACTGCGTATGATTTTAACATTAACGGCGACTCCATGTCGCAGAAACGCGACAAACCAACGCTGAAGGCTGACACCGCTCGAAGGATTTTTGAAGGACTTTCTTCGTATCTCACAAAGCGCAAACCTCGATCTCGCTCATCTACAGTGCGACCACCATGCAAACGACCACGTGAGTCAGCCTGTGAAGAGCTCCGAGCGTCGCCGACGCCCTCTTTAGACCGCACCGTAGTGCGTGTCGTGCGGAAACGCCTGGCAAGAAAGGGACCAACGGTGAGTGTAACTGCGCGCCGATCACATGCTAAGTGCTGCACTGCTCGGCCCTGTCGGCTAGACGAAAACAAGTCATATCGGTTGTACGCCAGAGTGAAAGCGAAGCACTATTACAACGAATAGAAGCTGTTATGAGAGTCAAGTGCAACTCTCGCCGGCGCACGCAGCGAGCGAGCGAGGGCGCTCACCCACGTTTCTTCCCTATCGAGCTTCCGGACCCAAACAAGTGCAAGCCTTCGAGCCCGGACGCCACGGATAACTCGCTTCAATGTGCCGAATGAGGAAGAACTACGAAGAACACTGCCAGCGTTAACAAAAGTAAGCTGTTCGTCAGCGGTTGTATTCCCGCAGAGTTACCGGCTACAACTACGAAGCGATACGAAGTAGGCTTCGCTACGTCGTCGGCACCAAGCCGGCCGGCGGCCGGTGTGAGTGCGTTGCCGGTGCAGGTGAACGAAACGTTGCGTAGAATATGCTTCACAGAGAATAATGTCTTCTGGAACAAAGTACAGGTCAAACTGTGTCTTTCTCTACATGCCACAACTGTTGTCAAACATCTAGCGTGAAGGCGAGACGAATCAACTTGCGGCCGGCGGCGTACAGCGAGCGACTTACGAGCATGGTGAAACAGCTGTGCCTGCAGGTGGCAAAAGTCATACAGAAGTCCCCTGCTACGGCGTTGGTAATTATATATCTTGGTATTCTGTCGTTAATCCCCGAATTTTTGTATTGTTTCTGCTGATACCACCGCGAGCTGCATGTTTTGATTGAGCTGGTTTTTTTCCTCCCGGGTGCTCATTTTAAAACAGAAAACGCGTTCAGAAATGTATTTATGCATGCTGAGTGCTAGAAGTAAAAGCGTGAAAGCAAAGCGACCGCTGCGGAAGTTTAGAAAGCTTAAACACCGAGGCTTCCCACACACAACCCCAGCGATAGCAGCGTTCGCATCGCCTCTCAAGCACAGCTGCGCTTCTGGTGGCGGCCGCTGGCTCCATATGAAACTGACGCGGCAGTTTCGTGACCATAAGAAGCATTGAATGACTCTGCTCGTACTTTGCATTGCTAGGTCTGGAACGGAAGAATTTTCTCCAACTATAACGCCGGCCTTTCTCTGCTGCACTTGGTGATAGGACTCCGTTATTGCGTTGCATTGCCTCCGTGATTGGTGCACCGATCACGGAGGCAATGCAAATGGATGATGTTATTTGATGAGTTCGTAATGTGACGTGATGTTATAGGACAACATAGTGACGCCAAAGAATTTAGCGATCTGTGATGTCATATTGATGTTACATTCTTGCGAAAAACTGCTAACGTTGTGTTGTTCTCATAAATGTTTTTCAGTGTTGTAGTGCTGACTGCATGCTCATAGCTGTGCGCTGTTATGTGAGCATTACGTTTTGCTTCCCATTTCGTTTTGCTTGTTCATAACTGTGTTCAGAGAGTCGAAAGCAGTCTTAATCTAAATTTCTGTTTTTTGAAGCGCCGAGAGAAAGGGGGACAAGCAAGTGCGTAGGCATTGTTCATTCTCACTTGCTTTTCTCAATGTTCGTCAAGCTCAATACCAGCTTAATGGGTTATGCGCAACCTAAATTTTCAGAGCAGCTCACACAGAACGAGAAGCATGGTGTACCGGAATTGATTTACTCATTGCGAGATTTCATCGCTTATTTGCAATAGTCTTCCGCTGGCTAAGAATTTTTTTAATTTCACTGCATTGTTCTCTATTTTGCTGCAGAAAAAAAAGTCACCGGCATCACTCCACTTGGGAATGATTGGAGATGAGGAACCTAAGCCACCAGTCCAAGGGAGTGGTGACACTGCTGTGCAGGTGGACAACAGATAAGATGAAACCACAGTCCAAGAGCCAGATGATGTCCAGGCATTTGTGCCGCACCATCACCGTATTCACCCATGTTCACAATAAAGAAAACACCTTTGCATCTCGGGTTCACTCCCACTTTCAGTGATGTCATTGATTGAAGCAATTTTAGTCCAACTTCTGGAGCAGATAAAAGCCCGCTTTGGAGCACAAACTTAGCCTTTTCCAGCATTAACAATCCAATATTTTGCAATGCAAATATTTATTTCTGTAACATAAGCAGCTGCTCAGTTTTTAACGAAATCGAATACCCTTCTATCTGGATGCATGTGCACTTCAGGCAGAAGATGCCGGGCTTGCTGTATCTCGGCAGTTAACAAAACATGTTCAAGAGGTTATAATCGTACTGCACAGTGTAATTAACGCAATAAATCACACAAGAGGCTGTCGTTAAATCAGAACTGTAGTTGCACGAAGTATTATGCATAGTGCCTCTACTCCGAACAAAGCTACCCTTTGGGCTGTGTGGATTGTATCCGGTATGAGCAATGCAGCCTTTAGCCTACGAGTACTCGTTATACACAGAGGGTACAGGAGAACGCAGCGGAACTTAGGCGAGCACAATGTACACCTAACAGCATGAAGACAGCGTGCACATAAGATTGAATAATTGTAGCTTAGACTGCAGTCCAGCGCCAAGCCAAGGTGACAAAAAAAAAATAAAAAGGATGATGCATCAAGCACCACCGTTATGCGAAAATAAATCAATTCACACTGTTTTAAAACAGAATTTTCCTTTCTTGCTGCAAGACAAGTACAATTTTTATTTTCATTTTCAACGTACTTTTGACTTTCATGCACAGGTGGCGTGGCGCTTGCCTTGACCGAAAGACGCTTGGCTAAAGGCCCGAACACACGTACGCGTTGCAGCGCGTCAACGCGTGACTTTTTGACGCGGCGTCGCGCCCTCTAACGCAGCTTCGCGTAGCCGCGCGCCCTCTCTCCCCATAGGGAGAGAGCGCGACGCCGCGTCAAAAAGTCACGCGTTGACGCGCTGCAACGCGTACGTGTGTTCGGGCCTTAAAACCAACAACGCGCGTTGCGCTCCGGAAACGAGCGTTTGAGCGGAACGGGGAACGAACCGCAGAATCGGTCAGCTAAAAGCGCCTATTGTCAGCCGAGTGGGCTTCAGTCACGGAAGAATTTGCAGTTGGGCACATGCAAGTGGTCCTTTATCGTGAAAAGGGCAGCGCGAAATACGAAAACTCAAGGTAGTAGTATCCATGACGTCAGCGCTGGCAGCGCCAAACGTCCCTTCAGTTACTATCCTGGCGGCTGGGATTCAGAAACTCAAACTGCAGAATGGCGGCGCACACGGTATGCGTCGTCATGGCAACACCAGCCGCGCGTCGCACCTCCTCTCCTAGCTCTCTCGCGCGCGCCGTTTTTTATTCTTTTTTTTTGTTTGTGTGCGCGTGCTGCGCAGCCTCCTCCCCCACTCTTTTTTTTTTTTTTATGAACCCGCGCGCTCGCACGTGCTGCGCCGGCGCTTTTTTTTTTTTTTTTGAATCCGCTTGCGCGTGCTGCGCCGCGCGCTCGTTGCACGTTTGATTGTACGCAATTTGCAATCAGGCATTCTGCACACACTGCATTCGTGCAGCATGTGCCAGAACGCAAAAGAATGAATTTCACTCACAACACAAAAATATCTTCGGTCTCGTTTTATTGTCCTCGTTTCCGAAAATCATCATTTTCATCAAATGAGGTGCGATACAGGCTCAGGAGATTAACAGAAGTGATGAACAGGAGATTAACATACACGTGTTCATGATCACTAAACAACACGAAAGTTTTCGGCAAAGTTAAGAACTTAAAGAACAGTGGAATAAAAAAACAGAACATAACATTAGGGCACAAAATAAAAAACACAATTTTTTTACTGACGAAAGTGCAGAAGAGCTTCTGATATATGCGCACGCTATTGCGCAAAATTATCATAACAAGATTGAACATTCACTGCAATGCAAAAATAATGAAGCAGTTGAAATACATAAAAATAGAATAATAATGTAAAGATCATTTTAAAGATGTCAAAATGAACTCCACATATAACACAACTAATATTGGCCGCACTTTATTGACTACATTTCCAAAAACGTTGATTTTCATATCCACTGCATGACGTAAGGAGCATGCGCGGTGGCATCCCCCAAGCTCGGGAGAGGCGGCGGTGTAGCTCTATTTCTTCGGTCTCACCTGAACTTCTCTGTACGTCCTCCACCACTGAATACTGAGTCCTTGTGGTGTAAGGTCCAACTAGAAAATATGTCCTTGATTATCGGGGTCGTGTACCGACCGCCTGGTTCTGATATAAAACATTTACACAATCTGAACCAATTTCTACAAAGTTATGTTGCTTCAGCGCCTAACATTATTTGCATGGGTGATTTTAATGCTCCTGGTGTGGATTGGTCATCTATGGCAGTTAGTGGACATGAAGTATCCATCGGAACAGAGCTAATGGACGTTTCGTTGTCTTGTGGCCTTCACCAAATTGTTAAGGACTCTACACGTAATGCTGCTGTCCTGGACCTGGTTTTTGTCACTTCATCTCTAGCTAACTCTGGTTTTGAATGTGATATTATTGATGGCGTATCCGATCATAACGCTGTATTGTTCTTAGCTCCGGGTATCGTCCCAAAATGCTGTTACACTTACTGCACGTTTCGTGATTTTAACCATGCTGATGATCTAGCAATTACAGACGCCATTTGCGACTCTTTTCAAGAATTTGAGCTAAAAAGCGCCACCAGTGATGTCAATACGTTATCAGCTTTTTTCGAAAGTCTTATCAGTAAGTGTATCAATTGTTTCATTCCTTTGAAAACAAAGAAAACAAACACTGAAATACCTTAGATGACTAGGGACCACTTGCATTTGTCGCGTCGTGTGACCAGACTACGTCGAGCAAGACGCTCTGGTGACTTAACAAAGCTCCAACAGTTTGTTAGCGCCAAAAACGAACTTTGTGCTAAAATTAAGGCAGCGAGAGAATTTTATTACAGGGTTACCTTGCCGAAGCTAATGAAAGCAAATCCCCGTAAATTCTGGAAGGCTATCCAACCATCTGGGTCTTCATCACACGCGATGACAATTAACAACGTCGCAGTTTCTGATCCACAGACAATCGCTTCTGCCTTCAACGCCTATTTCCACTCATTCTTTGCTACTGACAACTCCGACATCCCTGTTTTTCATTCAGAATCTCACCCCGGAATTGACGATGTGTCAGTGTCAATTGAGGGCGTACTCAATCTCATTTTAAATTTAGACGCCAAGAAATCATGCGGTCCCGACGGCATCCCAACAGCTTTTCTAGTTCGATACTCTCTTTGGTGTAGCAGGTACCTCACAATTATTTTTAAAAAATCTCTCTCGTGAGCCACACTTCCTTTCTCGTGGAAATATGCTTCAATTCTGCCCTTATTTAAATCGGGTAATGCTCAATTATTAAGCAATTATAGACCAATCTCTTTAACAGCGCATTCATGTAAAATGCTAGAGCATATTATATTTAAACATATCATGGAATTCCTTGAAACGAACAAAATCTTAAGCACTTACCAGCACGGCTTCAGACGCGGTCTTAGCACTATTACTCAACTTACAGAATTCGTTCATGACATCAGCAGCTCGATGGACATAGGTGACCAGTTTGACACCATTTTCATAGACTTCGCCAAGGCATTCGACACTGTCTCACATCCTAAATTATTGCACAAGTTGTTTACCATATTAAAGAACGTGTCCTTGGTTGGCTGGATATCCGACTTTCTTTCACAGCGTTCACAGTATGTGTGCTTCAGCTCTACTAACTCGCCCTCGATGCCTGTTTCATCAGGTGTTCCCCAGGGTTCTGTGCTGGGCCCCCTCTTATTCCTGCTTTATATTAATGACCTCCCCTTGCACACCCCTGTGAAAATACGCCTTTCCCAGATGACTGCGTCCTATGTCATAATGTTAAATCTCCACTGGATCATGCCACTCTCAACAATTCCTTCTCTCACTTTTGTAGCTGGTCCAAATCTTGGCAAATGAATATTAACTTCTCCAAGACCGTCGTTATGTCATTTACCCGACGTTCATGCCCCTTGACTTTTGACTATGGTTTTAACAATGTTAGTTTGTGCAGGGTGAACGAATTGAAGTACCTCGGTATCCTTATGACACATAATCTCTCATGGTCTAAACACATTGATCTCACATGCAACAAGGCTCTTAAGAAATTAGGCTATTTACATCGTACGCTCCGTCTTGCTCCTCAAGAAACCAAACTGCTTACCTACAAAGCTCTCATTCGCCCATCCTCGATTATGGTTGCGTGGTGTGGAACCCACATAAGAGATGTGACATTAAAAAACTAGAATGCGTTCAAAAAAGAGCTGTGCGTTTTGTATGCAAAAGTTATGACAGGGATTTTTCTCCGTCGAATTGTCTTCCTCAACTAGGTCTCACTACACTTGCGAAGCGTCGCCACGTTGAATGCCTCAAATTCCTTTACAATCTAATCAATTGTCCCCGCCTCGACACTCTAGACAGTTATCTTCAGTTCTCCAGACCTTTATCTACGCGGAGCGACCACGCCCTTAACATTACAACTTTTTTCACCCGCACTGACATGTTCAAATATAGCTTTTTTCCTGCAACTATAGAAGCCTGGAATTTGTTGCCCGGAAGTGTGCGTTGCTTACCACTGAAAGAATTTCTGGAAGCATGTTCATGAATGTTGATTTGCTGTTATTGTTTTGTTTTCTTTTCCCACTCCTGCAATAGCCTCATTGAGGCTGCAGTATGTAAAAATAAAATAAAATAAAAAACTAGTGATAATAAACGCGGAGAAAATGAACGGATGATATCGGAGGATTCATGGCATCTCTTCTTGAAATGCGCCGATTCTGCAATTCTTCAGCTTTTTCTCTGGGCGCACCGATCAGCTGTGTGGCGTTCCGGAATACTTTAAAAACGCTTCCACCCTGAAGAAAAAGGACAAGTTCCAATCAGATAAAGAGCGCCGTAGACTTGTGCAAAAGTGAACTCGTTTGTTCGTCTCAGAGCAGCACAAGTTTTCATATACATCTACCTAATGTCTCAGAAACGTGGTTATAGGCGATGGCGAGTAATTAACCGGAGACAAATGCAAAGCACACACTCAAGCACGTGGTTCTGTGAGAGTTGTAAACCTGTAACTATAGTTACGTCGCATGGGCCTCATGCCCGCTGCTGGTTCGTATAACGATTTAAACGCAGCATCGTGCCCTTTCCAAATCAGTCATTTTTGAAAACATTAACTGGAGCCCCACTGCAGAGAACAGCTACTCGGTATGGGCGTGAATTCAAACTGACACAATGAAAACCGCGACTCAAAGGTACGCTCACCTCTCGTTCTTTTGGGGGCCCGCACATATATTCCGGGACTTGTTCTGGAAGTATTCGAGCAACAAAGTACTATGCACGAACAGCGCGAGTCGTAAAACATCGCGTCGCACAAGCACACAGCGAGCGAGCACCGTGAAACGGACGAGCGACGACGGCTAACGCACGCCTTACCAAACGCCAAACACGAAACTTTTCAACGGATTTCAAAGTCGGCGGCGCCAGCAAGGCGCCAGCAAGGCGGCGGAGAGCGCGCCAGCGCGCCTCCCGTAGGAGCGGGAGTTGATCCCGCCAGAGAGGGGGTTGAAGAGTTGGGAGAAAAGAGCCGGAACGCAGATTTTAACTCTGATCCCATTCCATAGATGGCGCCTCAATTTGCCATACCATTCACGTGGGTTTCTTTCACTGGTCTGGTAATACAAACCAGACAGCGGCGCCGTCTCGCAGCTAAAGGCCCGAACACACGTACGCGTTGCAGCGCGTCAACGCGTGACCTTGTGACGCGGCGCCGCGCCCTCTCCCGATGGGGAGAGAAGGCGCGCGGCTACGCGAAGCTGCGCGCCCTCCCTCTCCATAGGGAGAGGACGCGGCGCCGCGTCAAAACACGCGTTGACGCGCTGCAACGTGTACGTGTGTTCGGGCCTTAACTGTGTTAGAAAGAACGCACACTATTTTGAATCATGATCAAGTACCACGTGTTCCTACACCATTGGCAGCCTCCAATCTTTGCAGGTGCACAATTTTGGCTGTGACGGGCTTCCAGCACTTCGCATCCCTCGAAATGCGGCCGCCGTGGCTAGGTTTTGATCCCGCGACCTTAGGGTCAGTGGTCGTGTAACATTACCACTAGACCACCGCGGAGGGGAGAATCGTGAGAATTGCCGTGTCAGAAATGACGGGAGAATAACAGCAGGAATGACAATGCAAATGTAAATGAGAGGGTACCCTTAAGAAAACTAAGATGTTCTCTCAAACGCACATTACCGCAACGCCCAGTCTGCCCTATACATACTATGCCACAGTTAGTGGGACTCTATAAACTATACGTTTTAAAGCGAAAGCTTTAGATGCGCCATCAAACGCGGAAACTGACCGTACGTGTCGAGGACGTCCGGCGTCAGCGGCGTGAACTCTAGGGACGTATAAAATCATCGAATAATGACGTCACCATATGATGCGATCATGAAGCGGCAGATCACCAAAATTCGTGACGTCATCATGACACCACTGTTAGTTCATCATGACGTCCCATAACTTGGCGTCATATGATGAAGTAATCACACGGCGTCATCGCTTGGTCAAAGGTGGGCCGATCATGGAGGCAGTGCAATACCAAGTGGGGTGCTGAAAACTTGCGATGCCTCCGGTCCGGGAGGCAGTGAGAAACCACGTTAGGTGCAGACAGCTTTCGGAGGGGGCCGCTGGAGGATCAACACAATCGACGGAAAAGAAAAAGAAGAATATGGCTTTCGCCATATGCGTAAGGAACCCTACGAATTTCATTATGTTGGACGGGGCACACGTTGTTTTCTTGAGCCACAGTCACCTCAGCTTTTCTTTGGATGGTCGCACATATGCCGCCTAGCTTCTTTTGGGAAGGAAAAAACGGTGTTCACTTGAAACACAGAGCTCTTGTCGTCGGTATCCTCTTTTGTCCGTATCCTTCTGAGCTGTTAACCACGAACAAGTCTTGTAACGACATCGACAAGACCTTGCTTACTCGTAAAATGCGCGGGTGCAGTTTCATGCACTCCTACTTTTGCTCTTCTTACCCCGTATCTATACTTCCCAAAATTCATCTCGGAAGCGAGCTTTGGTCACTTCCAAATTAGTCGGGCGTAATCCGAGTGAGGCGCGGACTTCGAGGCGAATTTCTCCTTGCATCTATCTTCCTGCTTTGTACCTTTCGCTTTCCTTAGACGTGTCATCGCATCTCTCCGAATCTCTGATTAGAAACTTGCGCGCTTACCAATGTGCAACTGCCGCGCCCTTTTCCCCTACTTCTATTTCTATCTCACCGAAAATAAATCGCTGACGTTAACCAAATATTAACTTTTCTTTACGAAACTCCTTGTTCACTTGCCTTACCCGCGTTGAAACTAGTCGCACGTGTAATTGCCTCCCTTTTATATTCTCCGCACTCGGGAACATTTGGATTCGCGTGCAGCTTCCTGAATGCGATTTCCTGTTGTGCCTCCTGGGCCGCGACCCAACGCAGACGAAGGACGACAGACGCAAGGTCGCGAAACACGCGATGTTCGAGGTACGCGTGTCTTCGGAGTGAAGTTCTTCGCAACTATTGTCTTTCATTTCATTTTTTTATTCTGTAACAATGAGAAATGCCTTTTTGGAAGTAAAACGGGAAACAATACCAGCCGACTTTTGTCAACACTGTCAAAACGATATTCAGCGGAGCTAGTTGGTTCATAAGTAACACTGGTGCGAGCAGCGGAGCTGAAAACAACACACAAAGAGAAGAGTGCCAAGGACATCGCTGTACTAACAACTGAAGTTTTGTTTCTAAGCACGAGGCTAAATATATAGCCAAACATGAACAGTCACGAACAGATACGCAGTAGTGAATGGCGTTTGGTATCGTTTCTACAAATTGTTTTTCTTTTCACAAGGGCTTTATTCTCCGTTGTCTATGGAGGTGGATGGATGGATGGATGCTATGAGCGTCCCCTTTATAACGGGGCGGTGACATGTCTGCCACCAGGCTCTAAGGATAAAAAAAGAAAAAAAAGAAAAAAAAACTTCCTTGTTTCATGTTGTCCTAATGCCTTATCTACATTGATTAAGTCTATGTTATTATAACAAAAAATATAAATTCACAGTCCATCTCTCTGCCTCTTAAGGCAGAATAACCTTTTTTCCCCCAATTATTTATTTTTGTACTTTATCTCTACTTTTCTGCCACCAATACTCTAACCGTCTCTTACTTATTTCTATCGCGGGCGTGTTCAGCTTTCCATTGTTGTCCCTAAAACCCAAGGCTTCATGTAGACTCGTGCCCACACGTATACCTGGGTGAATATCGCCACATTCAATCAGTACATGTTCCATCGTTTCCTTAGTTCCCCCGCAGCATGTACATAGTTCTTCTTCGTTACTGAATCTCGCTTTATAACTACGCGTTCTCAGGCAGCCCGACCTTGCTTCAAACAGTAAAGCGCTTCCCCTTGAATTATCATAAAACCTTTCCCTCCTTATTTCGTTTTTTTCCTTTTCGGTAGTTACTCAGAGCCGGCTTCTTTTCCATCGCTGTCATCCAATAAGTCTTCTCCGCCTCTCTGACCTTCCGCTTAATGCTCCTTGTTGCCATATCGCCCGCACTGCCAGCCGTATATTTACTGGTGAGCCTCCTAGTTCTTTTTCTCCACTGCGTGTCAACGCTTTTTCTATACAAATACCTGAAAACCTTCTCTGCCCATCTACTCTCCTTCATTTTCCTCAGCCTCTCTTCGAATCTCATTTTGCTCTGCGCTTCCCTCACTTCAAAGCCTGTCCATCCCATATCACCCTTCACCGCCTCATTTGTCGTCTTCCCGTGAGCGCCCAAGGCGAGGCGGCCCACCGTCCTTTGATTTACATCCATTCCTGATTGCACCTCTGACTTCATGCACACCACTGAGTTTCCAAATGTAAGCCCCGGAACCATCACACCCTTCCACAGCCCTCGAAGCACCTCGTACCTATTGTATCCCCATAAAGCTCTGTGCTTCATAATTGCAGCATTCCTCTCTCCCTTTGCTAACGATGCTTTCTCTTGTACCTCCATATATCTATCCCCCTCATTTACCCATACTGAGGTACTGCGTCTGTCAGGCGACTCCTGGCGGTCAATTCCTCCGTTCTATCTATGGCCCAGAGTTGGAACATTGTGCTGAAAAAAGAAAATTCGATCACGCGTCTCGTTTTATGCGAATATCTACAGCAATGATGAATTCGTTATATACAGTATGAGTGCAACCTGCAAATTATTAGGTCGAAAGCCTTAGATGCCTTATCAAACGCAAAAATTGACCATCGGCGTCCCGCGGCGTCGGTGTCAACATGAGTGATGAAAAAAAAAACACGCGATGGCTTCACCGTATGACGTCACTAATCGCCAGAATTTGTGACGTCAGTATGACGTCACATATATAACCACACGATGACGTCATCACATTAAATTGCAGCTTGGTCAAAGATGGGCCGATCACGGAGGCAGTGCAAAACTAGGTCAGGTGCACAATGGTTGCAACGCCTGCGATCCTAGGGGCAACGCAAAAGCACGTTAGGTGCAGAGAGCTTTCGCAGTGGGTCGAAGGAGGATCAATACAATCGATCTGTATGTTTTACTTCCTGTAACATTCTTTTATATCATGATAATAAACTTATTGATTGATTGATTGATTGATTGATTGATTGATTGATTGATTGATTGATTGATTGATTGATTGATTGATTGATTGATTGATTGATTGATTGATTGAGAATAAGAAGACGAAAATGGATTTCGCCTTCGAGTCGCCTTAGGCGAATGCATAAGGGACCCTGTGAGTTTTACTAGGTGCCATAGGTCCGCAAACTCACTAATGAGTTCATTCACTCACTCACTCAGACTCACTCAGAATCAGATCGAGCCGTGAGTCTTAGTCCGAGTGAGTCCAGTTGAGATAAATTTTGGTGAGTCTGAGTCCGAGTGAGCCCGGCTAACCGAAAATTTTGGCGAGTATGAGTCTGAGTGAGCCCTAAGCGGAAAATACATTCTTTGAGTGAGTCTGAGTGAGCTCCACTTTATTTGCCGACCTATGCTAGGTGCCCCGACCTTTCCCAGTTAGGCGATTCGCTGGCCACTATGGTGAAAGAGGCCTTGTATCGGTCATGTCTTTGCCACAGTGTCTTTAGATTTTGGACATCCATCTGAGCAGTTTGAAGGACCTGGTCGTTCTACAGTATTTTATAAACCCTTCAGTAGCTGTTGGTCTACTTTTATGTATAAGTTCGTGACGCTAATTAATAAGTAAGGGAAGAGGAGTAGCCGGAGCCATGTATAGGCACCAACCTCTCCTTAAACGCATTTAATAATAAAAAAAAAAAACTCCTGAAGAATGCTCGAAAATTGTGCGAAGCTCCGGCAGGGATTGCAACTTTGAAGAGGGTTTCTGTTTGTGATGAAAGAAGAAGCCTTGTACGTGTGTTGTTGGCCATGAGAGACTGTATTCGTGTCACCGGTTCTTATACTGCAGCAAATTTTCACATTACCACGGCTGTTTTTTCCACACCCGTTACCCAATAGAAGAAGAATGGGACTTGAAAGACCCCTTGCCGAAACTCCGCAAAGAAAGCTCCGGGATTGATGAGTATTCAGAAGTAGCAACAATGTGCAGAATTAGCAGCAGAACTAACAACAAGTCGGGGATTTTATATTTACATGTACCGTGTTGAAAACACTCTACCCTCTTGAATTTTTGGTCGTTTCTGCAGGAGTTCTACGTCTGCATTTACACTAACTTTAATTGACGCATCGTGGTAGTTAACTATGAGGCCACGGTACCCGCATATCGGAGCCGTGAACGGCTGACTAGTTGGTTGGCTAAGGTTACAAGAACTGAAATTTGGCCGACTTTGTAGGAATTCATACATGAACAAGTAGCGCAGATAACAAGGACACAAGCGTGGCTATTCAAAGCTTTCAGGTTTCAGCGTTCTTTAGGTACGTCGCATTTTTAAGACGAAAGCCTTAGGTGCTTCATCAAACGCGAAAATTGACCGTCGGCTTCGATCGCCGTCCCGCGGCGCCGGCGCAAGCAGGAGTGATGCAAAAAATCATCACCACAAGACGTGAGGATCGATGCATCGCCCGAGAAGAGAAAGAAGATGGCTTTCGCCTTCGAGTCGTCTTGGGCGAATGCACAGGTCACCCTGTGAAAGTTCTTGTGCGTTCACCAGGAAGGGTCTCGCGTTTTGTTCCATGCCTCAGACCCACAAGTGCGGCTTGAAGCCGAAAGGGTAGTGCCATAAGGGCTACAGAAAACGGAGGGTGTCACGTCTGCACGAGATGAATAGTGTAACGCAGAGAGTGGTTGAACAGCTGTTTAACCTCCTCGCTACCGAATAAGCACGCAGGGAAGGAAAAGATGCTGTTTGCAAAGTCTCATTTCGTGTTGTTCCACAGCTGCAAAAGAAGAAAGAATTCCGACAAAAATTTCATTTTTCAACACAAAAGTGTTTTATGCCGGGGTCCACCAAGTACTTCCGTCACGGTTATGACGTTGATAAAATAGACGCCAATGGGTGAGAAAGAAAAGAAGCAAGAAAATGATCCGCCGCTGGGAATCGAACGCACGACTTTGCGGCCGCGACGGTAAGCGCCCGACGCCCAACCGACTAAGCTAACTTGGCAGCGGCGGACGCTCAACGAATGTGCCTCATATCTTTTACATATCCTCTTTCGCACGGTGCTCTCTGTTGGCGGTGTAGGTAGGCGGGGTGGAGCGGTGCGGTGCCGCCGTCTGTGAGAGGTAAAAAGAAGTACTGCGTCACGATCGACATTTACTAGCGCTTACCCCGAGATTGCGCGCGATATGCAGGTCATGGTTAAAACGTCTCGATACCAGCGAGGGACACTGGCCGCGCTGGCGTCGCCGAGGGAACCTAGACGCAGTTACGTTCTTTCGCTTCGTGTTAGCCTGCGCCGTCTCATCGGATTAGTGCAAGTTCCACGTGCACCAACGGGGTTTCTCTGCCGCCGAGTGCTTCGGTTGCGAGAGCACCGACTAACAAAACTGCTGCAATACGCGTTGCAAAAAGGATGCGATTTCGACGGGCGAATGTCGTGCCTTGCTGGAGCGAAACAGAGGCCAGAGAGACGCACGCGTTTGCGGCTCAAGCTACGAACATCCGCCTAACGTGTTGCTGAAGCGCAGTATGGTTTTGTATGCATGAACACAGGCGTCGGTAAGCCATTACTAGTAAGAGCACTCCGTGCCGCTTTTCTTCTTAATTGACGACGTTTTGAAGAAGTGGCTAAGTGCATATCGGGTACTAGTGTTTATTATGAGCTTGTTGATGCCATCTTTACGCGCGATTCACGATTCGCTGATTCCAAATATATCGTTACGGGGATGATTTATTCAGTTAATACTGATCGAGTTAGTGCTGCACAGAGCGGACAGGATCGTAGGACAACAGGGCAGCCTCTGACTCAAACCCACAACAACAACGTTGTCGTCTTCCTCCATTAGGTGTCATTTCAGCGCCCGTGCCTGAGTCAACTTTGCATACCCGTGACATTACCCCGGCCGGCAAAGCACCGTCCCGGTGCCTGTTATGGTTAGAAGGGCGTGTCACCGTTGTAGGGCTTCAGGCGAGAAACGTGCACGATGTCAGTTCTGGGTGTAGCAGTCGATGAGTTTGTGGTCGGGGAAATCATAGGTGACAGGTGTCACCTGGCGCAAGACTCGGTAGGGCCCGACGTATCGCGACAGAAGCTTCTCGCACAGGCCAACACGACGGGATGGGAGCCAGAGTAGAACGAGAGAGCCCGGAGGGAAATCGGCATCCCTATGTCGGCTATCATAGAGGGACTTCTGTGCAGTCTGGGACGACGAGAACCGAGCGCGGGCTACTGTACGTGCGCAACTTCAGCTACCACAACGGTTTAATCATGATGATGGGCGTTATCCATCGCCATGGAGACATGTCACTAGGCGTCAACATGGGTGCATCGACGTCAAACGGTGCTATAGCTGCCAAACACCAATAGACATTGTAGAAGCTCTCATATATCACTACACGATAAGCACAAATTCCGCGAAGACACGTTTGATTTTCGTGTTATACCGATTCCTATGACGGAGGGATCAGCCATCTTTTTTTCAAAGGGTAATAACTCACAGGGTCCCTTATGCGTTCGCCAAAGACGAATGAAAGGAGAAAGCCATCTTCTTTTACTTCAGTCGATGCATTGATGCTCTTCCCCCGCCCTCCGAAAGCTTTTTTCAACTGACAGGGTTTCGCACTGCCTCTGTGATCGGCTCACCTTTGACCAAGCAGCGATGTCATGTGATGACCCTGCCACGGTGGTCTAGTGATTATGGCGCTCGACTGCTGACCCGAAGGTCGCGGGATCAAATCTCGGCCGCGGCGGCTGCATTTTCGATGGAGGCGAAAATGTTTGAGGCCCGTGTGCTTAGATTTAGGTGCACGTTAAAGAACCCCAGGTGGTCGAAATTTCCGGAGCTCTCCACTACGGCGTCTCTCATAATCATATCGTGGTTTTGGGACGTTAAACCCCAGATACTACTATTATTATGTCATGCGATTACGTCATGACATGACG
The DNA here is from genome assembly GCF_013339695.2 of Rhipicephalus sanguineus. Classification (NCBI taxonomy): domain Eukaryota; kingdom Metazoa; phylum Arthropoda; class Arachnida; order Ixodida; family Ixodidae; genus Rhipicephalus; species Rhipicephalus sanguineus. Next base: position 141,020,826 of record NC_051182.1, on the reverse strand, counting down.
CCACGTTAGGTGTCGTCATGATGACGGCACAAATGTTAGCGGTCTGTGAGGTCGTATGGTGAAGCCCTCACTTGATGATTTTTTGCGTCAGTCATGTTGACGCCGACGCCGCAGGACGACGGTCGACCCAGACGCTCAATTTCCGCGTTTAATGGGGCATCTAAGGCATTCACCTGAAAAATGGGTGTCTACAAGCAATTCAGTTGCAAATACAACGAAAACATGTCCCCATAAATGCGAATTCTGGCTTTCAGCGCTTCAAATATTTTTCGTCAAATGATTCCCAAAGGCCCGTATATATATATATATATATATATATATATATATATATATATATATGCATAATATGTATAAATGTCATGCACTTAGGTCTGATCAGTTACGCTCTGCGAGATATCCCACTGCCATTTTACTTTGCATGCACACCGGCCGCCAATATTCATTTCTGTTGCTCAGACATTGAGTGTGGGTGACGCACACTATCAACGACGAAGGTGCGAGTTTTCAATGGCACTGAGCAGATTTATGTTGCGTCAATCGCTTAAGAAGTCATGTCCATTAACGTAGACGCAGGCATCGGAGAGGTTATGACATATTTATTCCATAAATCACACGTGCATGAAAGAAATCCTTCACTATGGTGTATGTGTGGTGTATTTACTCACGCCTCGTTTGACGATTACCAGAGAATACGCCATGAGGCTAGCGCTCTCTACGGACGTGCGGAGGGTGAGTTACCTCGACGAAGAAGGCGAGCAGCGACAAGCAGCAACCGATGAAGAAGGCGATCATACAGGAATTGAAAGGCAAGTCGAACGAAACGAAAGTGCTGCATTGCGGGCACGTAGAAAACCTCGCCTTCGTTTTGCGGCGCAGTTTGAAGTCGGCGATGCCCGACTCTTCAAGCATCAGAAGCAGGCGTCGGTGCTGATGTCTGCAACGGTCACAGGAGATATCAATAAGGCTCATAAACGAGAACATTACAATGTTCACCGTGTGATATGAACATTATAATGAGGTGCGTTCAGTCACAGATTGAAGAGAGCTTATAACCACAGGTCGGGAAGAAATATATGTCGCGCTTAGGGCTCATTCGAATTGAGACCCACCAATATTTTCCTCGGCCGGTCTCATTCGGACACAGACGCACTAAAATTTTCCTCTACGAGACTCACTCGGACTCAACTCACCAAAAATACTAGTCACCCAGGCTCACTCAGACTCACGGCTCTATCTGAATCCGAGTGAGTCGACTTATGAGTTAGTTCGTCGAACTATGCTTGTAACTAAGTGCCCTGAAGATAAACAAAAACAACAATTTACTGCAGCTTTCCGGATATTATTGAAAATCAGTTCAGCGGAATTCCGCAAGGTGGCGCATGAGGAGAAAAAAGGTAAATTGACAACCTGCCATTGGTGGCACGAAGCCACAAGTAAATATGTACACATTTTTCAGCAATAAAAAAGCTGCTTAGTTGCCGAAGAATTCGTCTTGGTGCGGAGATCGCGGTCGTTCCACGAAATCACCTAATCAGCAATGAAGGAAAGAAGGTGGCTTCTAAGGGCTCGTTTTTAGATGCGAAGTATCTTAAGGCGGAGCTCAATCCGGTGGTGGTGGTGGTGGTGTGCGGCGTGACCACCCTTACTGCGCATGCGCATACCCTCTCCACACACCTCCTCTTCATTCCCCCTCACCATTCCCCATGTCCTCTACCCCTCTCCCCTTTCCCTCTCCACTCACCCTCTCCCCATCCCCTCTCCCATACCCATCTCCACTCATCCTCTCTCCTTCCCCTCTCCCCTTCCCCTCTCCACTTTCCCTCTACACTTCCCCTCTCCCCTCCCCCTTTCTACTCTTCCTCTGAAACGCGGGCTAGACATGCCGAAATTCTCTCCTGCGCAACGCCGCGATGAGCTTGAGCGCATGCGCGTCCCCTCCCCTTCTCTCTCCTCTCCTACGCTGCCCCCTCTCGCCCGCCTGTCGACCGCGTTCCCCGCTCGCGCTGTGAGAATTAACGGCCAGGCTAGATGGAAGATACGACGCGCGTAGCGTCCATCTTCGCGTTCCACGACGCGAGGTCGGTAGCATGCCCAACGAACGCCAACGGAACGTGATCGTGCAAGTGCTCCGGCTTCGCATCGCCTCATGGTCCCCTTTAGCGGGAGATGGTGTAATTTTTTCTTTGTTAGACACAATAGTATGAGAACTAACAGACAATAAATGTCTGTTAGTTCAGCAGCAATGTAGCAATTGGCAACCAGCAATGTAGCAATTGGCAGCGCGAAGGCGAATTCATCGGCAACTGGAAGCATTTCGACACAGAATATTACGAACGAGTTTTGCGGAATCCCGGAAACCAATTTGCAATAATATTTGCAACCAAACAAAAGTTCTGTGTCGCCGCACGCAAATTGGTAGGTTTATGAAAAAGACGTTTTGGTTACCTTAGAGGGTATCTTGAATGAGTCGGCGTTGAGCGATGAAATGTTAGGAGACTTTCTTCACCAAAAACAAGTCCGGAAGGGATTTCGTAGTTGATCAGAGTACGACATGGGTGTATGACAATGTGAGTGCCATTCAGAGCGTTGCGGATACAACCATGTTCGATGGTTTCTCTGAGGCACGTTTTCCCGCATTTTTCTACGGATCGCAGGACCGAAGATGTATGCGGCGCGTTTTCCCACGACTTATAAGTGATTTTGTGAATTACATAATCCATACATGGCAACATGTTGCCTCTGTCAAGGAGTGAGAATACCTCCGCAGCGTATCTTACTTGAGGCGAGTGGTCTGGAACGCTGCGGCGTGCGGTGATCTTCGTTTGATTAAACTGGAGGAGAAAGAACGTGCCGATCATCCAGGCAACCGAAGCGACTCTGACAAAAGCTGAACTCGACTTTACAAGTGGAGGTGGACACCGCCCTAGATACGTGCTCAAGTAGAACAGGATCCAGTCTGAATGATGCGGAGTGTCTCTTTGGGATTGAAAGCTCAATACCATAGTGGTTACAGCTGCCAGTGGAGCCAATAACAGGACAAGTGCGAAGAAGGAAATCCACGTCGATACAAAAGTTGGGGCGATGGGCCCTCGTCGACGTGTCAGAAAACAGATTGAATATGGTGGCAATATAGCATATTTGTAATATGATTGTGCTTGTTTGGGGCTTGGCCCATTGACGACGAAATCCACGTGCCTGCCGAATAGAAGCGAGTCTGCTCCAGCATAGTTGCACAACTCCAACAGAGTGTTGTTGAGGGTTCTGTGAAGTTCCTCTAAGAGTGCTAATACCCATAAGTGTTCAAAGCAAACTTCCGTGCTTTATCATGTATGGCCCACCTTATCTTTTCGTCCTTAGTGAATGATCCAATGGGCGGTACGTGATCCCTCAAGCGGTCATCTTGCGCCGTGGTCAGCAGACGGCGGGTTGCGCAATTTCGGTAGCCATCCAACGGCACGTTGATTTCGGTCTCGGTGACGGTTATCACTTGACAGACATGACCGTCGAATGTCTGGAGAGCCGGTTGGTGCTGACGAACGGAAAATATCCACTGGACATTCGCGTGGTACTTTTGGAACCACTCGATAGACCTAGGAAGCGACACCCATGACCCGTCGAATGGAACTAGCACTGCGACCGGACTCGGAAAATCAGACCCGTTTTGCTTGATGTATTTCAGAAGCTCGTCGTTGCATTCGCGCCTTCCGAAGCAGTTCCACATGGTTACGGCGGAGCGGAAGACTCCGGTAATGTTTCCCATCACAAATTCGTTGCCTCGTGGAAACATTATAACCGCAGGAAACGATGGCGCTGCAAGAGCATCGAGTGTGCTGAAAGCTAAACTGTTCAACTGGCCAGAAATAGTACAGAGGCAGAGGAATTGAAGTAAACACAAATTTCTGGCCAAGAACATTTCGACGAGTCTTACTCTTAGACAGTCTCTCATCACTTGTCGGGATTAGGTTTTCCGACTTCCTAGTGCATCAGTCGCAATGCGCACGCCCCGAAATGGCAGAGCTCTTGCAACTTGCGCTGCTGGTGTTGCTCTTAAAAATCACCGCTTTAGTGTCGCCTCGCTTCTTCACATTGATTTCAGAACAATTCTTTCCTTAATGTCTCGCGAGAAATCTGCAAGGCACTCTCATAAAAATGCAAGGCACACCCGCGGTAAATATGGAAGACACACTCATAGCTCACACGTCACTTTTCGATGACTGCAACAAGCAAACTCGCCCTGGAAGGTTTGTATTGCCTCGATTTTGCAACAGCCAATCGTGATAAAAGGATGGAAGGTTGGGCGAAGTGGTACGCTTGCGTGACCAAAAGAAACGCCATAAGACAACGAAGTCAAAGTGGAAGGAATTTAGAACATGGGACGAGCGCTGAAATTGGGAGAAAGCAGTCCGCCATTCTAGGTGCACAAGAGTCGCTTCGCGATTACGGGAATTACGTGGCTCTGCCCGCTGCACGTGCTTGTATAGTGTTTGAAAAGTCGAGGTTCTTTGCTTGAGGGGAGCGACAGACTAACAGCATCTCAATATTACTGTGTAATTTCAACGCAGAGGTTTCTTGTTTTTCGTACTGGCAGCATTCGGTCTTATGGAACGAATGCGCTCAGATGGTAAGTGGTGCCGCATTGATCGACCATGTATGTACACATGGACTTGTAGCTATGAAATCGTTTTAAATTGAGACTGCGCCACGCCTGTTCTTAAAATGTTATAAAGCACTCACTTATTGCCGTAAAAGGTTATTAAGTGCGTAGCACTTTAGCGGCCCCGCTTGCCGTTCATTAGTCGATCTAATGTGGCGTGGTCACGCTCACAGTAAAGCGCTCAATACAGGCCATAAGAAGGCTAGCAATGCTCAAAACCAGGTTAAAATGGACGAGCAAGGTGTAAATGAGCAAGAAACAACAAAAACCACAACGTTTTGGAAACTTGCTCCTGACTCCAGCGCTGCGCAGGAGAGGGCGCCACCGCCTCGCCGAGCATACGATTTTTCCTCTCACCGCCTCACTGCGGCGCTACATCTGAACGGGGAAACAAACTGTCTGAACTCGCTGCAGACAACACGTATCTCAGTTGCTGTAACAAGCACAGACTTGATGAAGTGCATCAAAAAGTAGAGCACATGTCGCACACAGAGTTTGCGAATCTCTGTAATGAGATTCTGCTTGTGCTACGGAAACCCTACATGCTTAAAGGCCAACTCCGGCGATTTTTCGAGGTCGATGGATCTCAGTGAAATTCGCTGGGTACGTTCCTTTGCACGTTTCCGTCATTTATGCCAAATTACAGGCTTGAGACATGCGCAGATTGTTTGCAAATGAATTTTAAAGATTGTCTGCAAACGCCCTCCTGGCTTCCCACAATTATTGGCAACATTGCGTCCGTGACGTCAGTGTTGGCAAGGCGGCGGAAGTGACGCAGCCGAGGGCACCGCTAACTTCGGCGCTTAGGCCGCTACAGCGAGCGTCTGCTGTGCACAAGGCGACAGACAGCGTTGGTTTGGCCGGCGCTTTGCTGGTCGTCCCGGCTGTCACAGTTTTCATACTCCGCGCCGCCGTGACCGGCATGCCTTGCACGACTTCCGGTTCGTTCGTAACAACGTCTACGACATACGCAGACAGTACACTCGGTTGGGTTTCGGTTTCGGTGTTGCGCTTTTTTGCTTATTTAAAATTATTCTCCAATTTGCCGAGAATTTCTGCTATCGGGCCCGTAGCAGGAGCGTCTCAGGAACATAAAAGCACCATTACTTTGACATGGCCAAAAAATCGCCGGAGTTGGCCTTTAACTCAAACATCGACGTCATACTACAGATTGGTGAACGGAGCAGTGGAAACTCTACGAACGGGAATCGTTGGGTGGCCCGTGCTACGCACTTCCTCCAGTTGCACAGAAGTGTAGCTGCATTTTTGTTCTTCACTGAACCAGGCATAACCAGCTATATGCAAGAACGTGAGAAGGGAAATCTTTTTTCTGAGTGTCTTGCTTCGTCTCTACACAACCAAATGAATCAACACATAATTAGGCCAAAGAAGCATAGAGGAAATTGTTTTTTTTTTCACTGTTGTATAGCAATTTATACGGTTGTAATTTATAGGGTTGTAGGCTCGGATCCCACCGATGAAAAGGGAGTTTTTTTCGTCCACTTTAATTGCTTTCGATCCACGTGTAAATTACTACACTACAGTGAAAGGAGAGCAGTTAACGTCCCTATGCTTTCCTTGACAATAATTGTCTCATTGGATTCATCAGATGTATACAAGAAAGATGTTTCGCTTAAAAAGTCACTACCGGACAGAGCTTATTAAAGAACAGTAAGCATATATCGAGCCTACACAAATCTGCTTTCGCATTCTCTCCTATGTGCAGTCACTAGCTGCTTTTCCTAAGAATTTGTCTTTTTAGCAGTGATCACGTCAAGCACCATGTACCAACTAGGTCGTGAATGGGTTCTCCTGAAACAACGATTTGTAAAGCTGAAGTTTCAGCGCTGCACAGTTAGCTGGAACCAGGATGACTGGGCACTTTGAAGTAGCACTGGCTTTATTCCGAGGAATATGCTGTGAAAGCCAAGTGCACACAAATAAAAGCTCTAAGAGGCGTTTCGCATTGCCTCCAGAATCGGCGGCATTGCTTCTACACCTGCCCTGGTTTTGCTCAGCATGGTTTCGTTGGTGTGACATATTTATTGATTTATTTATTTACTTATTTTTATTTATTTATTTATTTATTTATTTATTTATTTATTTATTTATTTATTTATTTATTTATTTAGTAAAACGCGATAGTGGTAAAGATCTCGTTTTGCAGAAATTCCGGTGTATTCGCCGGCGGTTGTGAGCGAAAAACCTGTGTTTTCCGTGAGCCAAACAAAATTCGAAATGGAAGCAACTAAATAAATAAATACATTTTTGAAAAATGCTAGGCCTGCGCTGAGACCGCAGCACAGTCACAGCGAAAGCTGGAAGAGCGGCGTTTCTAGAGCCCGTTGTAAGCTCTTTGTTTGTTTGTTTGTTTGTTTGCCTTAAGGAGACTGGCTCATACCAATGAGGGGGATTGGCCACACTGGGGCTACTCTCTCTTGGGGCTACTAATACAAGTGCACTAGGAAGGTACCCACTACGCCATAAATCACAATTTTTGTGAAGTTGGGAAGCACATACTAAGCCAATATTCGTCATTCTGCGGAGAAGCCAGGCACCAGCTACACGTCTGTAAGGCATTATGTGCACTTTGTTGAAGCGACGACTGATGACAATGAAGAATTATGGCTCAGCCCTTTGTAAAGGGTTAGAAGCTTTAAACGGCCCACCAGTTATGTAATTTGCATTGGGCGACGCCCGGTCGCTATTTCCCTCTCCCGCCATGGTGTATAACATACGTTGATGTGGGAGAGAGGAGGGGGGGGGGGCGAAGAACTTTATTGAGACCCCGAGGAAATGGATCATGCGCTTGTGGGCTTCCTTGGCAACCAATACACGTGCACTTGCGAGGAACCCAGTACGCTATAAATCATTGTAATTTTTGAGAAGTAGGGAAGCAGGCACTATGCATTTTTCGTCATTCTACGGAGAGCCGTGGTACCTGCTAAACGCACGTAAGGCATCATGCGCACTTTGTTGATGCTGTGCCTGATGACGATGAAGATTTATGGCGGAGCCCTTTGTAATGGGTTGGAAGCATTCAGCAACCTACTCGTTGCGCAATTCGCATTGTGTGGCGCCTGGTTACAGAGTTCGCGTTTTGCGACGCTTTGTGCTTATTTTAATCTTCTACCGCGCTATATTGTACATGTTAATGTGGTTCCTTCTCGACATGAAGCCTGTATAGGGTCTTTTTGCAAAGCAGTGTCAAGCACCGGCATGGCTCAGAGGTTGAATACTGGGCTCCCACGCAGAGGGCCCAGGTTCGAATCCTGGAATTTTTTCGTATTTCATTTTTTTTTCTTATTTCGAGCGATAGTGGGTACAGACACCGGCGGCGGAGGACAACTACGGCGCCAAAAACGGCCGCTGAAATGATCTCATAACAGCTTTCGCTGTAAAATTCTGGCTCGAGCGAGAATCAAACCCACGTCTTTTGTGTGACAAGGCGGTGTTCTGCCTCAAAGCCACGCCGTTGCTTGGAACTGCTTCCGAAAAACAAACGCCATATGAATGCCGTGTAGTGGAAGGATTCTTCTTAACGCATGTAATATTGCGTGACAGAAGCGTAGGATCGCGCCAGGCATCAAGACACGTGAATGGCACAACAAGTGAAGGGTTTAAAGGCTCACCCATTAGGAAACGTTCAGACATATTTAATCATCATCACGAGAAAAAACGTAGACAATGTTAGGAGCTGCGCAGGTGTGCGAGACACCTTACGGACGCGTAATGGGTACATCGCCAATTCTCAAGAGGAAGAATTACGGCGTAGTGGGCACTACGCAACTGTACTTGCAGTAGGCATTCTAAAGTTGTTTGAAATGAACAATGTTACGCGCACTAAAATTCCTTTGCTTACGGTCCGGTTGAAGGCGATGCTCACGGGGCCCGATTACGCTTTCGCGTTCTACTCTTGCAAGCGAATCTAACGCGTCCTGCAATTTTTTGTGTGCTATGATCGTTAATTCTTGTTACATGTAGTGTTCGAACAACAGCATAGAGATCGACGATCAATTGCGGTTACGGTCTTTGTGTGCGTCGTTCGCAGCGTTAATACGTCAAGCATCTGTAACACAGATGAGCCTCTTTGTGTCTTCTTATATTTGATCAGCGTGGATCATGGCATCACAACCAGCGTCCCGTATAACCATTCCATTACTTAACCACCCGGAGCTGGATGCGTATTTATCAGATGTGGTTCGATGAAATCTTCGGAAGAGACGCTGCATTATGGAGCAAGGCTTTTGCTGCGGAGGGCCTCTCCTACATATATTATGCTCGAGATGCTTGGGAAGCAAGTGTCTGAGCTGATATGCCAAAGGTATATAACTACTGGTTATGGACGATCACGACCGTCGTGCACTTGAATGGTGATTGACCGCTATGGCGCTGTGTGCAAGACGTCACTATACGCCTGGTATTTAGGGCGTGAAAAAAAAATCACAGCATATCCACGGAGTGAATGATGAAGAGTGGGCGAAGCTGCGGAGGTTCATCGGTAAACCGTGAATCTTCCGTGAATTCTGCCCAGTACATCATCACCGACGTGAGATCGGGCGCGTTTATACTAAAGGTTCGATGAGAGTTATGACGACTTGCAGCTCACTTTAATTTTACATGTACGCTGTGAATTTTCATTGTTTAGAAAACCATTGCTTTAGAAAACATCTGGCGTCTTTCGTTAAGCAGCTGGCGTCTTTTCGTTTTGCTTTAGAAACATCTGGCGTTCTTTCGTTTTGCTTTTAGAAAACATCTGGCGTCTTTCGTTGGTTTATTTCATCAATCAACGGCGTTTTGAACAAAATTTTTATTGTTTAATCACGCACAGGAGAAATCTCACCAGGCACTACTTTGGAGGTAAACAATGGCTGCTAATGGGAATGAGAGACAGAAGAAGTCGGGTTTTAGCTAACACTTACACTTCTACTTCTACTAACGTTTCCTACTGGAACATGCCAATGGCTGCTAATGGGGAATGAGAGACAGAAGAATTCGGCTTTTAGTTAACGCGCACACTGCGAATTTTTTATTGTTCAACAACGCACAGGAAAGATCTCCCACCGGCACCACCTTGGAGGTCACGATCTGGTACTAGCGTTACGACTGGTTACGCACTACTACGAGGGACGAACGGGTGCCGCCTTAAGGAGCTTCGCCCCTAAAAGCATGCGAGCCTATAACTGTGGAACTAAAATGCGAGTGAGGCTTAGAAGTTTGCCGCAGTGACTCATGTCTGTATTGCATCTAAGAGGCATTGGCAAATATGCGCCAACGGGTTACGGGAACAAACCTCGCACGGTCCTTCATGCATTTGCCTTAGACGACTCGAAGGCGAAAGCCATCTGCTGCTTTGTTTTCTCAGTCGATTCTGTTGATGCCCCTCGAACCGAGAGCTTTCGGCACCCAACGTCGTTTTGCCCTGCCTCCGGGATCGGCCCACCTTTGACCAAGCGACGGTGTCATTTGATGACGTCATCATGTGACGTCAAGTTATGAAATGCCTTGGTGACGTCACCAATTTTGGCGACCTCTGACATCATGATGACGTTATAGGGTGACATCATCCCTTGATGATTTTTGATCACTCGTACTGACGCCGACGGTCATTTTTCGCGTTTGATGAGGCCTCTAACACGTCCGCCTTAATAAGTGAGTATTCTTTATCGAGTTATATCAGGCGTGGCTCTCAACGTGAGCTTACTTCCGTGCACTGATTACCCATGTGGCAGTCAGAACTAACTTGAAGAGCACTCCTGCGTGCGGACGATCTTCCGGCCTAAGGTAGATACACACATACACGCACAAAAGGGCCCCTTCACTTCTCCTCGGGTGGCTTATATACAGACGGTTTTACGTAAGACACAGGAGCGCTGCCACCTCGGGCTGTTAAACGAATGTTTTCTTTGTGTATATCACGGCGTGAGCTAATATTGTTATAAAGCCTTGAATACACCAACCCAATTGTTTTCATGCGCATACGTCCACCGTAGAACTGATCGTTAAGTTGTTGAAGGTACGAAACGGCAAGGTTAACAGCCCCGTATGGCGCCACCGAAACCGATCCATAAAATATAGGCTACACCGGTCCGTGCAACCGTTCTCAAATCAAAAGAAAGTAGGGTGATACAATACGCCTGTTGCGAGCGAGCGTGTGTGTGCGTGCGTGTGCGCGCATGCGAGATTGTGTGTGTGTGCGTGTGTGTGTGCGATCTTTTGTGTGTGCTTGTTTGCATGTGCATGTGTGCGCGTGCGCGTGCGAGGTTTTGTGTGTGCATGTGTGTGTGTTCTTTTCTTCAAGTTCATGTATACGCATTCTACCCCAAGTAAACATCAAAAGAAAGAAAAGAACGTCTGCCAAGACGACCGACACTCGGCACTTGTCAAGTTATCTGTCCCTCAGTTTTCACTTTTTCGCTGCTTATTTGGGCAACGCGTCCTGTACAGAAGCTCCGCCTGACAGAATGTCTATGTAAATGTAAACGTCGAGGTGGTGAGAGGAGGGGAGAGGGGCGGAACAAACGCGTGAGTGGTTGTGCCATTCGTTCAAAAAATGCACTCGACGCATCACCGCCTTCATATCTGGAGCAAGGCGATTCTAAGAGGAAAGATCCACGTAGAATATCGATGACTCCCTATAATGCTTTCTTATTCTGGTATATAATTAATAATGCGATAAAACGTCCAACGCACGTTATCCATTGGATGTTTCAACACGTCAAAACGGGAAATCCAGGCTGCACTGAGGTTTAAGATCCAAGGCACATACGGCGAACTCTGAAAAGCTTTCTATTCGGCTGTGCACTAAAGCGGCAAAGGAAGGATTTGACATGCAGAAATCAACGGATGCGTGACGGCGTCAAACGTCTCTTGAGAGCGTTTGGAAATTGCACTCGTAGTGCTTCAGGGAATCTAGGATAACACCGTTTCTTTTCAGAAAACGTGAGTTTGAGAACGTGGGTTTGATGTATAACAGTGCGTTATGCATCAACGCACTGTTACGGAGGGGTGGGCAAATGAAGGAGGGTTCATACTCCCCCCCCCCCCCCCCCCCAATTTTTTCCAAATTTTACATGCGTGTATATACGAGCACACATGCAAGCACGCGCAGACATGCACAAAAAAAATATCAGAGACTCACCCACCCCCTTCGCCCCCCAAAAATTTGTGGCTACGCCCCTGCCTCGTATGTACAATTTTCTGTAGTAAAATGGCCTTTCCCGATATTTACGCTCCTGCTTCATTGTAGCGTGCGTGTTTCTCAACACACCTCTCGCAATTTTCCTCCTTTTTCATGCCCTATGCTTTCTAGCACTTCTATTTTTTCCTTGTGCATTCCTTAGAGTAGAAGGGTTGATATCCTTCTACCCCGTCGCATTTTAAAGTTTATACTCTGTCGCATTATAACGCTTATATTGCGACAGAGTGTTCTGCGTCCACTAGCGAAATTTTATGGCCTGGCGGCTGGTTCAGCATAGCGTCAGTCATTTTCGCGCCGTTAAACTCAAACAAACAAACAAGCACACTGACTAACCAGCTGACCGATTCTATATTTCGAGACTTCCCTGACCCAAACATTGTAGCCTGTGTCGTCATGAGCTGGCCGGCGTGAGTTGTAGACGTTGTCCCCTTCTGTGAATAACCCGCATACATATATTACACTGAAACTGCTAACCTATCACCCGACCAGTGAGCGAGCAGTCAAGAAAGGCAGCGATTACTGGTCGGTAGGTGGCAGGTTCGAATCCAGCTTAGTGATGCTGTAGCGCAGTGACGTCATATTCATCCTCTGCACACGCGAGCTGCTCGAAATAAGCCTGTCGCTGGGTGGAACTGTGGCCGTGTGGCCCCGGTTGGATACAGATCAGCACATCTCCGTAAAAGACGAGATAAGGGTCATTCCGGTCGGGGTCACGAGTGAGTGATTCCTTAAACGAAAGAAGGGAAGGTCAGAAAATGAGGGTTTGGGGTTCACGATGACTGTCTCATGTGAGGACACCTCAACCGAAACACCCTCGGGGGAGTTGGAATTGAAGGGACAGTGAGAGTGAAGAAAAGAAAGTAAGGTATAACAAAAAGGTATGAGAGGGGAATATAAATAGATGCAAAAGAAATGGGGGAGGGAAAGGTACCACTCGCTCGCGCTTCAGAAGACGGTGGGGATGAACGTCTGAGGGCGAGATGGCCACAGTCCACTTCCTCAACATTTTTTTTTGCATAAGTAGCTCTTTATGTTGATCCTCCCTCACCCGGAAACTGCTTTTGCACCCTTCTTCCCTTCTTCTTCCCTTCTTCCCGCGATAGCCTTAAAAAATTGGCCGCCATCCTACCCTGCGAACGCAAATGTCCAGCGAAGCTCTATCAAACACCACATGCTGATCTGTTTGGGGGGGGGGGGGGGGTATGTTTTGTTATTACTTTAGAATAATGGAAGTGACAATCGCTTTCTGGTCGCTCTGCTGGACCGTGATTGGTTCCGCGACCATTTTCAGCGAGACCACTTTGCTCTTTTAGTGGAGCATTGTATTCACGCTGTTCTTCTGGTGTCTGTAATTTCCGTGGTCTACCAATGGCAGACATAGAATGAACTGGACGAGTTGCTAGACAGGTCTCCCTTTTAGATATGAAAGCGGGAAACACACGTGGGGAGAAGTAAGGGCCGTTTGGTGTCATTCGAAGCAGTTGTGCGAAGTGAAAAGGACCTGCAACCTAATCTTTACCGGGAATGCGTGGGAGGGTGTTCCCATAGTTCACAGGCTCCTTATCGTCCATCAAGCGGTTTTGGTGCTTGTTTTGTGGTTTTCGTTATTGAAAAGAATACTGAGCTCTATGCTGTATGCCTGATTGCAAAGAAAGGTATGGAGTTTGCCTTCAATTGTTAAATGGCCCCCAAAACGCCCAGAGGTCGAAATTTAGTTACGGCATTGCAATTGTGCACTAGTCTACAGCGAACACGTCACAGCGAGGCATAACAGCGAGGCATCACAATGTCATTAATGACTATTGCAATGTCTATCTAATAGACGAGAATGTTATCGATGCGCAATCATGATGCGTCGTTAAATCTATTTTATCTAAGAAGACGCGATAACGCGTTTAGAGCGACTGACGTTGGAACCTTTGTAGGCCACTCGTCTTTTAGACTACGTTAATTCGGTTCTCTTTTGTACCCCAATTACTACCCTTCTACGACGACGTAGAAATAGTGTATCCTGTTGTCTTCACAAGGGTGTACAAAAATTATCGAGAAACTTCTGTTCGAACGCAGCCCATTTTCAATATCACCCCTATCACTTGCACCTCAAGTGTCAGTTAGTCAGTTTGAGTTTATTGGTTACATAAGCATCAGTCACATAATACTTGTACAGAGAGGAGGGTCACACAGTACAGAAAAACGGTGCACAGCTTAACGAAGGTAACTACAGGTTGATCTTTGTGACAATAGTGTTTGGTGTAAAAGCTGACCCATTATGTGATGCACCCCTTAGAGCGTTTAATGAAACAATTGCTAATTGTTGGCACATCGCTAGCACCCTCGGAGAAGCACCGTTCTGTGGAGTGGCCTGTGGCTGAAACATAAGTTAGAGGAACCTTTCTAAGATTTGGGCAGCTACGCACTAGCAGTACGAATACTACTAAGGAAGCGGTGTAGCTGGTGCCGTTGGCCTCCTCCTCCTCCTCATTTCTCTTTCCCACCCCTTGCTATACTATACTGTAGAACACAGCTCCACTAACAAAAAACGTAGGTGCGAAGCACCGGTGTTTTCCACAGGGACACGTCAATAGCAATGCGAGGACGGTTACAGACAGCCTCGCTGACAGCGTCCATCGCAGACACAGAGCTTTTCCTTAGCCAAAGGGCTGTCTTATTTCCCACTTGCTTTAGCGTGACGGGCGACGATAGGAGCCATCGTGACGGGCTACGACGACAGGAGACGCCGACAACCCGAGTGCGTAAGGTGTTTCGCACCTAAAAGATATTGACACTGGGGCTCTCCAGTATAACTGTCGCGGTTTAACATCCCACAACCGATATGATCATGCGCGACGCCGCATTGGAGGGCACTGGGAATTTCGGCCACCTGGTGTTCCTTATCGTGCACACAAATCTAAGTACGCGGGCCTCATGCATTTTCTTCATCATTGATAATGCGGTCCCCGAGGCCGGGATTCGATTCCGCAACCTTCGGGTCAGCAGTCGAGAACCATAACAACTAGACCATCGTGGCGGATCGGTGCTCTCTAGTGTGTTCGCCTGTGTGGCTTGTGAGTTCTTACTTATGTTTCTAGTAAACTACCAGTTTCTACGACGGCTTGTGTGTTCAAGGAATGCGAAGACAACATAACAAATTAATTAATTCACTAGTGAAATAATGGAGTAGATATTCAGGATGAGTTAAGTTTCTTCTTCTCAAGTTGTCGTAAAGTACTTGCCACACGTACGATCTGTGACGTTATCTACTACGACTGTCAAGCACAACTGAAGCTCCATATCCTTAGTGCAGACGGTGAAGTCGCGTTGGAAGACATTTCAGTGCGCCCGCCGTTCCTTCGCTCACTCTGCCGAAACTAACTGGGCGCGCCAGTTGATGGTCGGGCGAATGCAGTTGTCTCTCGTAAACAATAAGGAGGGCTTTCGCTCAAGAGGTCAACCCCTAAAGTTAGCTCCACCGGAGTTAGTTAGCTCGCGGTCGTTTATCATTTGAGCAACTACTTTGTGTGACGCTCCCTGTCCCTTGCTTTCCTCCCAAAAACCGTTTTCACTCGCGGAACGCGTGAACTAGGAGAGCTCGAGGGTTTCCGTTCGAACTTCCCTTCGTATGCTTCCTCAATAACGGCGCTGTTTTCTTGCGCTGAGCTTTAAAACTACATTTCTTCCATGCGGCAAAGTTTGGCGCATAATAGGAGATTTGCGCATTGATATTTGTACATTTATAAATATGACATTTTTAGATTGCGATCGAGTTTTAAGGCACATTCCCGGAATAGATACACAGATGCACGCAGTGTCTGTGTTTCTATTAATGGAATGTGTGTTAAATATGTATTTAAACGCTATAGTATATAAACTCGAAGTATATATATATATATATATATATATATATGAGGAAGGGCGTGTCCTTGGATCCAGTCGAATCAATGCTTTGCGAAGTAGAGGACGTGCAACACGAAAACTTTTTCACGACGAAAAAGTTTTCGTGTTGCACGTCCTCTACTTCGCAAAGCATATATATATATATATATATATATATATATATATATATATATATATATATATATATATATATATATATATATATATATATATATATATACATATATATGCACGCAGTGTCTGTGTTTCTATTAATGGAATGTGTGTTAAATATGTATTTAAACGCTATAGAGTATAAACTCGAAGTCTATATATATGTATGTATATATATATACATATATATATATATATATATATATATATATATATATATATATATATATATATGACGAAGGACGTGTTTTGGATCCACGTCCGTGTTGCACGTCCTCTACTTCGCAAAGCACACATATATATATATATATATATATATATATATATATATATATATATATATATATATGAAGGAGCACACTTACGAAAATTGCATAATATTTTTACTCATTTACGTTTCGGCCGTGCCACGGCCGAAACGTAAATGAGTAAAAATATTATGCAATTTTCGTAAGTGTGCTCCTTCATTTCTTCAACTACATGTGCACCGGACCTTCAGAACTTTCTTTTGACTTATATATATATATATATATATATATATATATATACTTGGGAATAAAAAGCCACTGTGTAATACCTAATACCTATAAGTATTAAGTATTTCACTGTGGCGTTTTATTCACAAGTATATATGTTAATAGGATTAGCATATATATGGTAATCCAATTAACACATATTTATAATATAAACGTAATGTTTAAGTTTCGTCACTAAACTTACCAGTAGGAGAGGGGATATACTTGTGACAGTAAGTTTACTACTAACGTTAAGTAATACTGATGGGCTTCCTTTGTAGAAGGATTGGTTTATGTAACTGCTTATGGGCACACTACCAAGTAGTTGTGTGCGCTTCCGGGCCACTGATGTTGCTGCTTTTTCACTTCGCGTTTAAATATTGACTCAACTCAAAAAGATGCGATTATACAGCTTGCATTTGTGGCTGCTTTTAATCTTCTGTTAGCCTGTTTGGGAAGAGAGTATTTGCGTTCGGCTTGGATCACCCTAGTTAAGCTTGATTATTATTAGTTTAGATCCTTCGTGCATAACCAAATGCAAAGGACAGACAGGACCACATCGAAAGCTATGATGTGTGACGGATGACTCAGTCAGCAAAATTAGATCAGCCTTAACCAAGTTACCCTTCAGTGTTAGTAATTCATCTTGCTATCTGTCTCTTGCTGGATTCCGAGAAAGGTTTGGAACGTAGAAAGCGAAATCTTGAACGTATCAGTGAATGTTACTTTTCGTGGCAATCAAATAACGTACTGATCCTTCCACTAATACGATGAATAACAATGCGAAGAACAAAACAAAAAGACTCGGACAGCGCCACTTGACTGTTTTGCTCTAAACCAATAACTGTTTTGCTGATCTTCAAGCTCTTCACGGGGAGATAATCGAGTTCTTTGAAGTGCAGTTGATGTTCGTCTTTACTCCAGAAAGCTTTGACTGCCACTTCGCAGTTTTGATTGGAGGGGCTCTAACTACTAAACTAGACCACCGAATCCCAATTTCATTTTCCGGGTTGTTTCCATATCCCGAAATTTCTCTCAAACACGGTTAGGTAGAAAACTTTTTCTGCACTGGTAGCTAGTCGAGCAATGAGAGGAAAAGTACAGCGATCGCTTTTATGGCCGCAAGAACATTATTCTCCATCGGAAATAATGGTGAATCACTGCTGATGCAGCTATAGCATAGACATAAGTTGGAGCCAAAACTTCATCAAACTATGCGGACGTGAACGAAGCTCATCATTCTCAATAATGCATTTTCCTGAGTAATAACGACTAAATCATCTTTTTAGATTTAGGATACGTTGCATTAGTCAGCTGAGTGGCTCAAGGTAATAACATATTACTAGTAAGAGGGTCGCTAACCAACAATAACCAACTCCTGACTAAATTCAGTGCAGAGTTAAGTAACCTTCTAAAACTTCGCGTGACAGCAATCAGAAATGAAAATGAACGACCACGGTCTATTTATTTTAAAACGTTGAATCACCTGGCAGTCTTTGTATTTTCTTGTCAGTTTAGTTTTAGCGTCGAAAGTGGTTTAATTTTGACAGGGCGTAACTAGTCGCAGCATTTAGAATGTTGGCGCGGAACGCAAACAAACTTCGGTAGAACGGATTGTTTGGCGAAGCTGTAATTCGCAATCATTTTGTGATGCGCGAAAAAGGGACGCTATAGCATCAAAGAAGAGCGCAGTGTAAATACCTTAGTTTCATGCGTTAGTGTCCTTTTTCGCACACCCCCACTTCATGACTCAAAGAGAGTGAAAAGAAAAAAAAGTGACAACACGAGAATCCTTTTCAGTTTCCGCTTAATATATTTTTATTTGTCAAAAATCCCGCCAATCACATTGGCAGCGGCTGCTTATAGCAGCGGGCGAGATGGAATAATATGTGTCTGATAGATACTTTCAGTTGTAGTATAATGATGCTGAGCTGTTCTCGCGCGTGTACAGCTTTCTGTGAACTCATCATTGCTGACAAAGAGGTAGAGAGATAAATAAACATTATTAGGAAGAGACACAATCCTTTGCAAGTAGGCAGCCTTCTTAGTCCAGAAAACCGTCGACGCTGATCATCTCCCTGGTGAGGTAGAACAAGTAACTGGGCAAACTTGAAAGCTAGGCTTCTCAATGTGTTCGACAGGGGCGCAGCCAGAAATTTTTTTCGGGGGGGGGGGGGGGGGGGGGGTTCAACCATACTTCATGTATGTTCTTGCGTGCGTTTGTATGTGTGCGTGTATATATACGCAAGCAAAACTGAACATTTTCGGGGGGGAATTTGAACCCCCACCCCCCCTTTGCTATGCCCCTGCTCGAGACCACTGACATGTTACAAGCCGCCACAATAGCTCCAGGCTACCATATGATAAGCCAAGTGAAGCAGGCTAATCGGAGACTAAAGTGGGAATCTTTTTAGATGTCCTGACTAGGCACAACTAAAATACTGCACACTTCTGCACACTCAACTCACAGCAGCTCGACTATGGAGCAGTGCCGATGCTATTCGTTTTCAAAGAAATTGTATTTCCTGAAAAACGAAAGCGTTTGATCGGATTATAAAACGTTTACTGGTTCCCGCCCATATTTGCGCCGCTGATTACTTAAATTTCAGGCCAGGCAGGACGAAATCAAATCATAACAGATTGCTGTAATGTTATAGAGCCCCTGCTGAGCGATAGCCTCCTCTGCAATGCTCGACCGCAAGACGCACAAGCGTGCAATAGGCAGCCCGCACCGCAGGTAGCCTACAATGCGTCACAGTCGTCGCAGCACCATCGTAGGACAAATTTTATTACCAAATTACGTTATTGCTGCGTTCAAGTAAAACTTTGCCTCACTTGTTAGTTTCCCAGTCTGCAGCCGACAATAACCACTGTCGAAAGTGGACAGTTCCGCTTCCCCAAAATTTCTCAGTGGGGGGGCTGGCGCCCCCCTTGCCCCCCGGTAGATACGCCTATGACCGGTGGTTGCGAAGAGAGCGGCAAGCAGATGAGGTTTAAAATGAAGCAAAACGCAATTAACACGAAAAGCAATTTAGACGATCGTTAAAAAAGACGCATGGCTGACCTTGAGGGACATTTTGAACGAGAATAACCTAACTATGTTTTGATGACGTATGGTGCTTTATGGCGGAAGAGCGAGTGATGGCCATGGAGTGCCAGTAAATGTGTTTGACGCCGTTGTGTGTGACTTCTGAACACTTATATCTATATCCGGAGGACATCCGCACTAATTGATACCAGCTAAGGCTATTCACACTGCAATGTACAAGCGCCGTTACATAAATCTGAATATTGTCACTATAAACAACTTTTCATGTTGAGTTCCTCTAAAATTAGGCACCTTACTGAAATTTTCCACACGTCATTTGAATTATTCCATGAGCTGTCCATGTAATTAATATAAAAATACATGGAATTAAACACGAAGTAGTTCAAGTTAGTGCTTTTATCTGTCGTTTTTTCGTGTGTGCATGCCTCGCTGTGACCCAAGCCACACCATGTGGACCAAGTTGGTCGCATATAATGCTAACTTGACTGCTTCCTTAAGCATTTTCCTCTTTGACCTTTATGCACAAAACATAAAATTAAAAACGACTAACCAGGCAGCTACCGGTACACTATGATCGTTGTGCACTCGGAAAACCAATTGGTTCGGGTTCTCACAAACAAGAAGCAGCTGCACAGAGAAGGGTCGTCTGAGTAGTGTCACCATGTCGCGGAGGAGTGCACTTCTGCTCCTCCTGGGCGAGAGAGAAGCCAATCAATAAGACATATTCGAACCGGAAATGATTACACGCAGACGTATGATATGTCCATGTACGGCAAAAACAACGAGGACGACCGTGAAGAGGACCCGGATGAGAGTCATGTGGTTTATTGATCCCTGCAGTGCCGCGATCCTCGGACGGGGCCCTAACCATCAATATCGAGCGGCGAGGAAGTCTGGTTAGTCTTTCAGTTCATGGGGGGCAGCAGTGTTGACGAAGCAATGCGACGTAGAAATTACACCATTTCCCGCTAAAGGGGACCATGAGGCGATGCGAAGCTGGTGCACTTGCACGATCGCGTTCCGTTGGCGTTATTTGGGCATGCTACCGACCTCGCGTCGTGGAACGCGAAGAGGAATGCTACGCGCGTCTTGTCTTCCCTCTAGCCTGGCCGTTAATTCTCACAGGGCGAGCGGGGAACGCAGTCGGCAGGCATGCGAGAGGGGGGAAGCGTAGGAGAGGAGAGAGAGGGGGAGGGGACGCGCATGCGCTGGTGCTCATCGCGGCGTTGCGCAGGAGAGAATTTCGGCATGTCTAGCCCGCGCTTCAGAGGAAGAGTGGAAAGGGGGAGGGTAGAGGGGAAGTGGAGAGGGGGAAGGTGAAGTGGAGAGGGGGAGGGGAAGTGGAGAAGGTATGCGCATGCGCAGTAAGGGTGGTCACGCCGCACACCGCCACCACCACCACCACCGGATTGAACTCCGCCATAAGATACTTCGCATCTAATATTGCTGTACACCGTCAAGGAAAATTGCAGGCGGTCCCACGGCTTCCTGGTCGGATGCGATCTCATCGCCACCGCTGTCGCCAGTATCTGACAGAGATAGGGTTAGCTTTCTTCGGGCCGAAAGCCTTAGATGCCACATCAATGCGTAAATTGACCATCGGTGGTGTCGGCGTCAACACGAGTAATGTAAAAATCGTTTTCACGTGGTTACTCACCATGTAGCGTCATCATGACCTCGCAGATAGCCAAAATCTGTGACGTCATCTTGACTTCACTTAGACGTCAATTAACATGAAATACGGTCGCCGCGGGCGGGATTCGATCCCGCGACCTTTGGGTCAGTAGTCGAGCGCCGTCACCGCTAGGCTACAGTGACGGGTGAAGAAGAGTAGAACTCTGTATTAGTCTGACGGATATGCAGTTGCTCTGCGAGCTTCGAAGATACGGATACAATCACAGGTGACGAAGAACGCATTTCCATGGTGTTGTCTGAAGAGAACTCCCATCTGTCGAAGTGATGGCCATAGCTACTTGATTCGCAGTAGAAAGACAAATCATCCACAGACGTTCCCTGCAAGACCAATGTGAGTAAGACAACTGGTGGAAGCATTTCATTTAGGCGAAAGCCTTACATGTCCCCTTAAACGCGAAAACTCAATGCCAGCGTCGGCGTCTACGCGAGCGATGCGAAAAATCATCACGTGATGACGTCACCATTTGACGTATCCATCGCTTCATCATGACGTGAAATGATGACGTCCTCAGATGACACAGTCGCTTTGTCAAAGGTGGGGCGATCACGAAGGCAGTGCAAAGGCAGGTGAGGTGCAGAATGCTTGCGATACCTCCGACCTTGGAGGCAGTGCAAAACCGGCGTTATGTGCAGAAAGATTTCGGAGAGGGCCAGGGGAGCATCAGTACATCGGCTTAAGAAAGAGCAGAAGAAGATGACTTTCGCTTTCGAGTCCTCTGAGGCGAATGCGTAGGGGACTCTGTGACATTTTTAAGGGGACTGCAATCGCGAGAGGCAAACAGTGGTCCGACATCCACTAGAACTCTGTTTATGACCCTGTAATTCGTGCAGCGTGAGCTACTCCACTGTTGGGGCCACGAGTGGGGGGTTCATAAGATGCGACAAAAGCGCTTGACGCGTCCGCAGTCACCCTAGCAATGAGACGGCCGCATGTCTCTTTCTAAGGACCTTGTTTGTTTCCGTATCAACGCGATAGTGTTAAAGAGCTCGTTTCGCAGTAATTCCGGTGTCGGTGTCGTCGTCGTTGGTTGTGAGTGAAAAAATCGGCGTTGTCCGGAACCGAAAATCGGTCAGATGTAAACAAAATGAATAATAAAAATAAAACTGGATTTCAGTGGGAATCGAGCCCAAGCCTTATGCGTGGCAAGCAGTTGTTCTACGACTGAGCCATGCCGTTGCTTGAAACTGCTTCGAAAAAAAAAAAAAAACACTACAGTCGAAACCCGCGATAACGAAATCCCGAGGGAACGAAATTCTCACCGCAACGAAATATTTTCGGAGCACCGGCGAACGCCCATAGAAGTCAAT